>NW_026057577.1:120607710-120812328 GCF_023721935.1 Panthera uncia | reverse complement strand
TATCTATATCTATATCTATATCTATATCTATATCTATATCTATATCTTTCCCCCAAAATGGTGGATGTTGGCATAAGAAATGTGTGGCTTACATTTCCTTATGAAATGTAACTCTGGAGATAAACATCCTCAGGATGTCCTGGCTCCCACTGGTACCTAGCATGATGTCCCTTGTTAACAGGAGTTTATATTAGAATGCCAAAATATATCTAGGGCTATAAGCAAAACCTGGGTGATTTAGGGCATTGTCTGCCATGCTTCATGTTTAATACTTGAGGGAGGTGTTGAATGGTTATAAGCAAAGCCAAAATTGACATTTTAGAAAGATCACTGTAGAATCATACAAAAACTTATTTGGAAATGATTTAGAATACTTACAATAATCTAGTTGAGAAACGATAAAGTCATAAAGTAATACAGCAGCAAAGAGATAGAATAAGATGGAACTGAAAATTATTAATGTGGCAGAATGAATGTCTTGGCATATAATGGATTGTGTACAATTAGAAATAAGGAGAAAAATAATGAGACATTTCTGGATTAAGTGAGAAAATACAGGAAGATGAGCAGATTCTGGAGAAGATGATGATCATTCCCAATTTGTTCTTAATTTTTAATATGATAAGCACCTGATTAAAACTAGCCTCAGTGAGGAAGAGCTTTGATAGGACAGGAAGAAGAGAGAAAAAAGACTGAAGGGGGATCAGAGGGCAATGTGTTTCATAGGATCCTTAAATCCTCAATTTTATGCTCTCTTTATTATGCATACCATCAAATCCTATCAATCTTCTCTCAATCGGAAGCCAAGGATGCTTTTTAGTCCCCTATATTTCAACTGAGCCTTATATTCAGCTCATGGATATTAAGGGGGATAAGTCTTACTCTGTACCCAAAGAAAGCACATAACAGCAATGTATCTTGAACATATCACTCAATGTCTACCCCAAACCTCCATAAATTTATCTTTAGAGTTTGACTTTCACCAAGACCAATGGGAAAAACCGCTAGATGTGTAAGTCATGTGGATTTTTCATCTTAAAAATGCTATTTAGTGCATAATTTTGTGTTTTAATATATTTATAGACTTGGTGTCCAGCCCATATGTTGAGATTCATAATTTTGAAATTCAATGCTGTCTATATAAGAATCTCATGATACATTTTCCTGAGATAAAAGGAACAGGATAAAGCTTATTCTTTTAATAAGCGAATATATGGTATATTCTATTGTCAAACAATGAGAACCATGTCATCATCTAGTTTCTGTCTTGCCTGGGTTACTGAGAATCTGAGTATAAAATTTGGGTTTAATTACTACTATTCTTAGTCTGAAATTTGTTTTATTTTTGCCTCTCTTCTTCATGCCCCCATTCTTCAAGTTTATATAACTGAAACTTTGACTTTTAATCTGTTACTGGTCTCATCTGTCTGTACCTTGTTCTCACTATCAGACAATTTATACCCCTTCGAAAACTCTTGATACCTATTCTACTGGGGAATCCTAGAATTGTACCTGCTACTGAGGGCTTCCTAGAGTTCCCATGCTAGATAAATATTTTGGTTGGATCCTTTTTTTTTCCTCCTCAAAAGCAACATCAAATCTCCCGTTGCTGGGAAATGGTGCTTTTTCCTATTATTGGAATCAATGAGTCAAGACATATGTCTTTAATGGAGGTTTTGGCAAGCATGATATTATAGTTATTATTAGATGGTCAGAAGTAAACTGAACAGTTTGTTTTCCGTGCTGTAAATACAAATCTATGGTTTAAATCAAACACTGCAGTTTATAATGTGGTAGAAATATTTACATGGAAAAAAGTACTAATCGAAGCGCAACATTAAGAAAATGTAAGTTTTACAAATTCTAGAAGCTAAAATATTTCACAGATCACAAGAAAAGTAAGAACAAAGAAAACTCAAAGAAAGTATACCAATCCATGTTAGGAAATGTGCTCCACCCTCAAAGAGTCTGGTTCAGTTAGCATTTTCTGGTTGCAAGGAAAAGATGACTCCCTCTAGTTATCCCAAGTAATGAAGTAATGCTGGGGATGGTGAGGAGGTGTGCTGTATGAATAAAAATGCACAGGAATCCAGGAAAAGTCAAACATCTAGAGTAGGATCCACAGCAGAGCCAGGCTACAGAATTTCCACCTACAGCCTGGACACCAAGTCTTCAAATATAGCCAAACACGTTAAGACATGGTTTATTGGTATTGCATTACAATGCATGATGGAATAACACTGTTTTGGGACTTTATGGCTACCCTGCACTGATACGTTACTAATATCTCTGCTTGCCTTTTTCTATCCTATCACCAACTTCTTCATTTTTTCTTTTCACCTTCATACATTTTCTTATGTTTCTCCTTAATACTTCTTGCTTTCTTCAAACTCCAGCTTGACCCTGACTTATGACCTCAACCATATAGCTTAATTATCTTTGTATGTCCTTGGATATATCTCCCACTTCCCTCTGTATTTCCTAATTTGAAGTGTATAGGCCAAGCAAGAAAGAATCTGTTTGGCCTATACATCTTTTCACACCAGGCCAAATACAGGTCATGGGCCAGTGTCTGGATTTTGGTAGGGAAGTCTATGAGGTCACACAGTACTCCTAGACCTGCCGTATGAGCTGTATGAGTAAAGGAGTTTCACTTGGGAAGGACTAAGGCATGGCACCAAGACTGGTGAAGTGAATATTCAGCTCTGTAATACATCCATGAGATAAGAAAGTGACAGATTTCTACCACCTTGCTCCTTCTAAAAAAAAAATCATCTGAGTTTTAGGCAGATCTCCCTGGTACCCAACATGGAGTTCTAGAATGAATACATATAGCCTAATCAAAATAAAATAATCAGTAAATCAAGGTATATGTCTCTAATGAGAACAAGCTGCTGCCTTAAAAAAAAAAAGTGTCCCATGCATTCCAGAGTTAAATGCAAGTGAATTTCTGATTATTGAGTGTCCCTTTTGAATGTCATAGTCTCCTGCTGTAACTGATACCCTCATTATTACTCAACTCCTAAAGCATCCAATGCAACTAATTACAAGTACATCTTGCACCTTGAAGGTTTTAAGTACTTTTGGAACAAAATATTCTTGTTTCATAATGCTAAAAGAATAAAAGCAATATGTACTTCATAAATGTGGATTAATAGAATATATATAATTATAACTAGGCTAAAGCTCACTGAAAGCACAGACTGTCTTGTTCATTTCTCTTCCTCAGATACTCGTATGATGTCTAACACATAGCATGTGCTCAATATATTTTTCAAAATAAATAATCAATCAATCAATCAATCAATGAACACCACACCTATTTGCCCACATCTTCTAAATAGTGGAAAGAATGGAGATTAGTCTAGTATGTATGGACTGTTTTTTGCACAGTATGAAAAAGTGTCCCCAGATTCCATAGAATCCCTGCATACACAAACTAGAAATGAAACAGGTTTAGATACAGGTATTCTAATTAAAAATAAGTTTCTAGAGAAAAGCAAAACAAAATACTGCAGACTCCAACAGGAAAATAGGTATTTCTTTGGTTTGAGCCTAGGTAAAACCTAATATAGGTTTTAGCTTATATTATTATATAATATTAAAATATATATATATTTTATTCCTAAGTGTAGCTTCTCCTAGGCAAAACTTGATGTTTACTGTTTTGTGTTCTCAGATAAGGAATACCTGGTGGGGCGCCTGGGTGGCTTAGTTGGTTAAGTGTCCAACTTCGGCTCAGGTCATGGTCTCACCGTTTATGGGCTTGAGCCCTGCCTGGGGTTCTGTGCTGACAGCTCAGCCTGGAGCCTGCCTAGGATTCTGTTTCCCAAACTTTCTGCCCCTCCCCACTTGTGCTCTCTCTCTCTCAAAAATAAACAAACATTAAAAAATTAAAAAAAAAAAAATACCTGGTAATAGGATTTCTCTCCTCTTTCTGAGGAGAGAAGATTTGGAAAAATAGCCACGAAACCCCTCACATCCCAGCACAGACGATCCTCCAATAGGAGTTTGATTCCCATAGTTTACCTTGGGGCCGAGTTTGTAGGAAATTGTCCTTACTCCAATTACCTCTCTCATCTCACTTGGCAACAGAGTAATCAGATTTCTAAACTCATCTTCATTCTCTTAAATAGTAAGAATGAAACACAGAAAACCCACAGAATGTTACGTGTGACTCATTTTTCAACTCTGCGTGAATAATTTGGCACAAAGGCATAATTTTGCTATTAATGAGGAATAGTTACATGTGTTTTCTCCTCAGGCAGTTGAGCACCCAAATGAGAGACTGATTGCTTTGAACAATGCTGCTGCCTTTCTCCCAGTGCTTGTTATCATTATTTGAAATCACAGAAAGGAGCTGATTCACCAAACTGAATCACTCACATAATGACCAAAGTTCTAGAAGCTTGTGCCCTGGGGCCCAGGGGCTGGACTCTTTCTGCTTTGGATGTGATAACTGTGTTGCCAGTTCAAATGGTAAGGTTTGCAGGAACTCTTTAGTCTCTTCCTTTAAATTAAAAAATGAACTTTGCCATTTTGTTCTTTGACAAAGAACAACCCCTTTTATAAATATTTTTTTTTTCTCGTTTAGCTATGAGCCACAATCTCTTGTAAGGGGTAAGACCCAATGGGTATCAGAAGAGTCCCTCTCATGTGTATAAATGGTATCCTTCTGGGTTTGAAGAACTGTGTACATTGATTCTGCCCAGTTTCATGTATAATTTTTAAACACTGCTGCCCTGAGCCACCAAGGGCCAGTGCAGGAGGACTAGAGGGTAATACACAAGGCCACAGGACCCTCAGCTCTCCTACCAGATATATGACCCATCCCTTGTCCTTCAACCAGGGAAGCTAGGCTTCATTTCTGTTTTGGGTTTTGTTGTTGTTGTTGTTTGTTTTGTTTTTAGAGAGAGAGAGTTCTAGTGGGAGAGGGGGCAGAGAGAGAATCTTAACCATGCTCCACGCTCAGCAAGGAGTCCTACACGGGGCTCAATCCCACCACCCTGAGATCATAACCTGAATCAAAATCAAGAGGTGGACACTCAACCAACTAAGCCATTTGTGTTTTATATGTTGAATTTCTGCATCATGTTTCATTTGAAAAAAATAATTCAAATGCTCTAAAAAGATGAAAAACTGGTGTGGGAGAATGAGCACTGAACTAGGAATTGGGGTATCTTCATTCTGGTCCTGCTTCTGCCCCTAATTAGCTAGTAGACTTTGAGAAATAACTTCACCTTTTGGGGCACCTAGGTGGCTCAGTCAGTTAAGCGTCCGACTCTTGATTTCAGCTCAGGTCATGATCTCACTATCGTGAGAGGCACCTGGATGGTTCAGTCGGTTAAGCCTCCGACTTTGGCTCAGGTCATGACCTTACGATTCATGAGTTCAAGCCCACGTTGGGCTCTGTGCTGACAGCTCAGAGCCCAGAGCCTGCTTCAGATTCTGTGCCTCCCTCTCTCTCTGCCTCTCCCCTACTCATTCTCTCCCTCTCTCTCTTTCTCTCTCTCTCTCTAAGATAAATAAACATTTAAAAAATTAAAAAGAAAGAAGTAACTTCACCATTTTAGACCCTGACTCCCCTGCTATTAAATTGAGGCATCAGATGGTAGAATTCAAGCCAGGCCCTCAGAAGGTGAGAGAGTCACTCAGAGGTACTCAGGATTGACCTTGAAAAGGAAGGGTGAGGACTCTCATTTTTCCAACTCCACTTCAAACAGTGCAACTCTGTTATATATTTATATATGCATATATATGAGATAGACAGTTTCCATATAAAATTTAATTTGAGCTTTAAAAGATTAAAAAATTTGAAAGGCATTCAATTCTATATCAATATACTCTTAATTTTGACATTCTATTGCTCTATAATTCCTATATTCTATATTCCATTAAGAGCAAAACACTGTACAATGACTTATTATTCATATATTTTGCTATTTATTAATGTTAATAACATGATGCAATAATACATAACACATGCATATACATAACACAATTCTTTTTCTTTTTTTAACTTATGTGTATTTTTTTTTTAATTTACATCCAAGTTAGCATATAGTGCAACAATGATTTCAGGAGTAGATTCCTTAATGCCCCTTACCCATTTAGCCCATTCCCCCTCCCATAACCCCCCCCCCCCCCAGTAACACTCTGTTTTTTTCTCCATATTTAAGAGTCTCTTTTGTTTTGTCCCCTTCCCTGTTTTTATATTATTTTTGCTTCCCTTCCCTTATTCATCTGTTTTGTACCTTAAAGTCCTCATATGAGTGAAGTCATATGATATTTGTCTTTCTCTAATTTCACTTAGCATAATACCCTCTAGTTCCATCCACATAGTTGCAAATGGCAAGATTTTATTCTTTTTGATTCCTGAGTAATACTCCAGTGTGTGTGTGTGTGCGCGCGCACGCGCGTGTGTGTGTGTATACACACACCATATCTTCTTTATAACAGCATACCTATATCCCTTGGATAAATACCTAGTAGTGCAATTGCTGGGTTGTAGGGTAGTTCTACTTTTAGTTTTTTGAGGAACCTCTATACTGTTTTCCAGAGTGGCTGTACCAGTTTGCATTCTCACCAGCAGTGCAGAAGAGATCCTCTTTCTCTGCATCCTTGCCAACATCTGTTGTTGCTTGAGTTGTTAATGTTAGCCATTCTGACAGGTATGAGGTGGTATCTCACTGTGGTTTTGATTTGTATTTCCCCAATGATGAATGATGTTGAGCATTTTTTCACGTGTCGGCTGGCTATCTGGATGTCTTCTTTGGAGAAGTGTCTATTCATGACTTTTGCCCATTTCTTCACTGGATGTCTTCTTTGGAGAAGTGTCCATTCATGTCTTTTGCCCAATTCTTCACTGGATTTTTCGGTGTTGAGTTTGATAAGTTCTTTATAGATTTTGGATATTAACCCTTTACCTGATATGTCATTTGCAAATATCTTCTCCCATTCTCTTGATTGCCTTTTAGTTTTGCTGATTGTTTTCTTCACTGTGCAGAAGATTTTTATTTTGATGAGGTCCCAATAGTTCAATTTTGCTTTTGTTTCCCTTGCCTCTGGAGATGTGTTGAGTAAGAAGTTGCTGCAGCCAAGGTCGAAGTGGGTTTTACCTGCTTTCTCCTCGAGGATTTTGATGGTTTCCTGTCTTACATTTAGGGCTTCCATCCATTTTGAGTTTGTTTTTTGTGTATGGTGTCAGAAAGTGGTCCAGGTTCATTCTTCTGCATGTCGCTGTCCAGTTTTCCCAGCACCACCTGCTGAAGAGACTGTCTTTATTCCATTGGATATTCTTTCCTGCTTTGTCAAAGATTAGTTGGCCGTATGTTTGTGGGTCCACTTCTGGGTTCTCTATTCTGTTCCATTGATTGATCTGAGTGTCTGTTTTTGTGCCAGTAGCACACAATTCTTTTTCTAGGTACGCAGAATATATATGTAAATTCATACATATATGTATATTTACTTTCAAATTCATATTCATACATATATAAAAATATATAAACATATTTTTGTCTGGTCAATATTAACAGTTTCCACATTGTATCCCATGGAATACTCTTCTGGGATATATTAATAAGCATGGCATGAAAAAAGTCATGTTGAAATGAGTTTGGAAGACTATGCATATTTAATCTCCTTATAAGTAACACACAATGCACATATACATGTTTGAGTCTCCATAAAGTACTTCAAGGGAAAAATCTGTTTGATTTTGTTTAATACAGAATTTACCAAAACTGTTTTAGCAGTGCACTCTTTGTTATCAATGTACCTATTGAATTTACTTGAACAATGGATCTGAAGCAAACTTAGAAACAGTAATGTAGTGATGTTCCAATGTTATAAAGTGAATGTGTCCCTCCAAAAGTCATATGTTGAAGTCCTAACCCCTCTGGGAGGTAATTAGGTTTGGGTGAGGTCATGAAGGTAGTACTCTCCTGATGGGATTTGTGCCCTGATAGATGCTCTCTCTCTCCTCTGCCCTCGCACAAAGAAGAGGTCATGGGAGCACACAGACAGATGGTGGCCATCTACAAGCCTGAAAGAGGACTCTCCCAAGAACTGAATCTGCTGGCACCTTGACCTTGGACTTCCCAGCCCCTGGAGTTGTGAGAAATAAATGTCTGTTGTTTAAGCCACCTGGTCTATAGTGTTTTGTTGCAGCAACCCAAGTAGATTGAGACATCCATGTAAGAAAATTATGGTTGGAGTGGTTATACAACTTGCTGACACAATTAGCATTGTAAATTTATTTTTTTTAATTTTTTTTTTTTGAGAGAGAGGATGAATGTGAGCATGGGCTGGGGAGGGGCAGAGGGAGAGAGAGCAAGAGAGAGAGAGGGGATCTTAAGCAGGCTTCATGACTCCCACAACCATGAGATCATAACCTGAGCTGAAATCAAGAGTCAGATGCTTAACCAACTGAGCCACCTAGGTGGCCCTAGCATTCTAAATTTCTACCTAAAAATCTACTTGAAAACTTCAGTCAAGATGGTGAATTAACTTCATACTTTGCCTCCAAAGAATAACTGAAAAATGTAAAAAGAGAAAATCCAAAATATATAACCAGGTTTCAAAACAAAATAAACATTGTTATGGACTAGAAGTGAAACAGAAACCCAAAGCAGGGAATATGGCTAAAGCCCAGAGTCTCCAGGATTTGAAGTCTGGAAACAGGCAGAGGCAGTTGAGATGATAGTGACAGGAAGACTTAACGTTCACAGCAGACAAGGGATAGGATCCAGATTCACTGCTTAAAGCTAGGTCCTGGCATGGAAGTACTCCCTCCTGCCCATCCTCCCCTCCTCATTCCTCATAGGAAGAGGTTGATAAAACTGCTTTCATCCAGAGCCCAAGGCTTTATGAACTGTGGACTCAGGAAAGCTGATTGACAAAGCATGACCCCATGCTCAGAACTGGCTCCCAAACTGGATCTGTACTATATCAAATTTCACAACAAAGCAGGAGCCCCAATCCATTAAAACCTGATTCTAGACTGGAGGGCCCAAGACCTCGATGGAGACAATTGAGAAAACCACTAGCCAAGGAGGTGGTGAGCACAAAAGAAAAAAGGAAAGATAAAATCATCTCACTCAAAAACCAATCCTGCACACCCCAGGAAGAAATCTGTTAAGAAAGGCAGCTAACAGGGTGCCTGCATGGCTCCGTCAGTTAAGCGTACAATGCTTAATTTTGGTTCAAGTCATGATCTCATGGCTCATGTGTTCGAGCCCTGCATGGGGCTCTGCAATGACAACTCAAAGCCTGCTTGGGATTCTGTCTCTCCCTCTCTCTCTGCCCCTCCCCTGCTCACAAGCCTGTGTGTGCTCTCTCTCAAAATAAATAAACATTTAAAAAAAGAAAAAAGAAAGGCAGCTAACAATACAAAAGAGGGGCGCCTGGAGTGAGGCAGTTGATGAGTGCCATCAGGCGGGCAGCACGTTACATGGAGAAGACCAGGACAGGGAGCACCCGCCAACCCCAACACAGGCTCTAGCCTGGCAGGCAGCTCAAGGGCTGGGAGGCAGCTTTTAACAAGTACCAGTCTCCTAAGGATTTCCAGAAACCGAGGACCAACCTCCTTTAGGGCATGTTAAAGGTCCTCTCCGGCAAAAGCAGGCAGAGATTATGTCCGCACCTTGTTGGTAAATGAAATGAGACTACTGACATACCGCGAAACCACTCCACAGTAGTCTCAGGGCAGAGGAAGGATGTCTAGGAATCGGGAGAAAACAGCTGTTAACATGTACAGGAAATAGTAACATTCACTGAAAGACTAGGAACTGAGGAGGGACTGACAGAAAAATTAATTGTAAAAAATAACTTACAATAAAAAGAATGCAAACAGAAGAGTCTCAAAAGAAGAGTGAAGGAAAATAACGATTCCTCTGCTGAAAACCCTTCACAACTTTCTGTATTACTCAGAATGAAGTCCAAAATCTATAAAATCACATTCAAAGCTTCACAAACTCCCCCACCTGATCTCACCTGCCACCTTTCTGACCTCATCTCCTATCTCTGCTTTGCTCTCTGTTTTCCAGCCATAGTTTCTTCATTGCTCGTCTCTGAACTTTCCAAGCACACCCCACTTACTGTTCCCTCTGCTTGGAGACCTTCTCCTTCAGACCACATGGCTTACTCCCTCACATCCTCCAACTGTTTGCTCACACATCATCTTCCTCTGGAAGACATTTGTGGACACCCTGTTTAATTTAAACTTTCCTCCTGCCCTATCTTTCTGCCCTCTCGATCCTCCTTCTCTGCCTTATACTTCCTCTCAGCACTCAGCACTCTCACATTCAAAATGCTTTATACATTCACTTGTGTCTGTTTTCCCCCCACTAGGCTGTAAACTCCTTGAGAGCCAAGGTGTTTATCTCTTGTATTTTAGTGCTGTATCTCCAGGGCCAGCAACAGGGCCTGACACACTGTAGGCACTCAGTAACAACTTGTTAGTAGAATCAGTAAATGATCCCTGGCATGTGAAAAGCACTCAATTAAGGCTGAGTACTGTGATTTCACCACAGTCATTCAATTTCCAGTAACTCCCTACTTAGTTTGCTCTGCTAGTCTCTCTGTTCCAGGAGGGCCAGTCACATCATCAGCATAAAGATAACCATCTATGATGTACCAAGCCCCCTTTGACATCTTACATTTCTTATATCACTTTAACATCCATTCAAAAATGGGCAAATTATTATCCCCCCCCCCCACTGCGATTATGAGACTGGTATACAACAAAGTTAACTGACTTCCCCACGTTAGTGTATCTGGAGGGAGATAAGGCAGACTTGGAACCTGAGTCTGTCCTCTTCCAAAGACACTGCTGTCTTTTCCACTGGTGGATTGTTCCTTTCACTGCTCTGGCCCAAGACCTTCCTCGTCCAGAGATACTCTCCGCCTCTATAATCAACTTCCTTCCTTCATGATGCCACTCTTTTATCATAATCATCTCTCATAGTAAACACTGTTGCCCACTTCTCCTTGCCAAGCCTGATTCGTCTGGATTCTCTCTCTTCTAAAAATAACTCCATGCATCCCCAGCTCCAAGGGTAAATGTTGATTAATCTAAGCCAATCAGAAAGCTAGGGTGACATCGCCAAAAATGGTAAAGTAGGGAACATCAGAGCTCTGCCTCTTCACAAAAGCAACTAATAAACTGGCAAAACTGTCAGACTCTAAGCCAATCATGGTAATCCAATTTCCTTGTCAGTGATTGGCTTAGGAATAGACATTTAATACAATTCCAGCCAAAAAGACATGAGGAGAGTCAGCTGGGGCGCTTCTGGGAATAGTCTCATTACCAGGGAGAAAGACAGGAGAAATAGACTCCTCTTCCTCCATACAAGTTCACATTTAAATGAGATATCTGAACTACTGCCACCATCTTTCAAGCAACCAGAAGATAAAACTAACACAAGAAAGAGAATAGAATAAAGGTAATAGAATCTCAGAGAAATAAAGTTTGAGGCCTTGTATAACAAGCCTAATGCCTACCTTACCCATGGAGGTTATGTGAAACTTTTAAAAAGTACTTATACAGTATAAGCAAGGCTGCATTAATTTCCCATTACTTTAACCAAAAGCATCCTGATACCTCAACACCCTCTATCCACTTCTGAAGCAGCCAACCTCCAGAAATCACTTGGAAGGATTTATCCTCAGTTCTACTACTTGAACACGGACAACCATTTGGTCCTCAGTGTTTCTGAGATTGGGTTGCTCACAGGGCTGCCACTAAAAATAACTTAAGATAGGAACTCTGACTTTCTTGCTGGGCAGTTGAAAGGAGGAGCAGAACTGATGTCAAAAATCAGGTCTTTGAGGTCAAAGATCAGGCTCTAGTTTGGTCATGGAGGGCTCCGTTTAGAGGAGCTACATTGGGCACAAAGAAATTAATTAATCTGGCCAAGTTCACCATTTTACTTGAAAGGCAAACTAAGACTGTAAACCAAATCCCTCAACTTCTGCTATCAGACATTATCCACACCCAGATTAAACCTAGCAATATTCATACTTCCAGGTGCACAGTATCCAATCTCTTTGTCAAGAACAATATTAAAAAACCCAAGCCCAGGGGTGCCTGGATGGCTCAGTAGGTTGAGTGTCTGACTTGGCTCAGGTCACGATCTCATGGTTTGTGGGTTCGAGCCCCGCGTCAGGCTCTGTGCTGACAGCTCAGAACCTGAAGCCTGCTTCGGATTCTGTGTCTCCCTCTCTCTCTGCCCCTCCCCCACTCATGCTCTGTCTCTCTCTGCCTTTCAAAAATAAAGAAACGTAATAAAAAACCCAAGCCTGTTTCACATCTTTCATCTTATTTGGTAAGTGATTTCCTTTAACTTCATTACAAGAAAATAATTGTCCTCCGGCATGCAAATATAGTTGTCCTAAACTGGCTCTCTCCTGACCTCTGAAGTCATTCTTGGGAGGATATTTATGTTTACGTCAGAGTTGTCAAGGATAATACGTCTCTTTTAAGTGAAAAAAATTATTTCAAATTATTGGGGGTAGAGAATACCTGAGTTTAGAAGCAGTATAATATGGTAGCTAAGAACACACATTCAGGTACTAGATCAACTGAATTAAAATCCTGAATTACCATTTCCTAGCTGTGTGACCTTTGGCAAGTTACTTAACTTTTCTGTACCTTAGTCTACTCATAAATAAAGCTTAAATCCTTTCTAATAGTACCTACTTATGTAGTACAAGTTTTTCTATTATATATAAAAAGTATTACCTATTGTGTGGATTAAATGAGTTAACATATGTGAAGTTTCTAGAATCCAGCCTAGCACGTGGTAGTCCCTCTACAAGTGTTACCTATCATTATTATTCAGTTCTTTAATAACAGATACTGCCAGCAAAGCAACCTGAGCATCTGCTATATTCCTAGCACGGAGTTGGATGTCCCGAGTGTGATCGTGCACATAGCAGAAACAGTTCTTGTCCTCATATGTTTCAGTCTGGGAATACAAACAATAAACAGGCAATTGCAATGTAAAGTCTGCTGAGACAGAGGTAGTCCACCCTAACTGCAGGCAAGGAAAAGGGAGAGAAGAGAAGGAGCATTATCTGATCTGAAAGAAACCTTCCCAGAAGAAGCACCTCAGTGGGGACAAGAAGTAAGGGTGGGAATTAGCTTAGCTAAGCAAACAACGGGGCATAAAAGTGCTACAGGCATAAGAAATAGGTCTTACTGCTTTTCTAGTCTCATAATAACAAAAACCAGCTTCCCTGCTGGCCCCACCCTCATCATTGAACACCTGTCGGTCATTGACCAGGTGGAGGTGAGAGACGTAGTCTGTTCACAACCCTCTGCCATGTGAACACATACCCTAATAAGTCTCAATCAACTCTTTATTCTAGGTTCACAGTAGATGACTCCAACTGTAGTGAGTTTGGAAAGATGAAACCAAGGACTTTTCACCTTTAGTTTATCTAGTTCCTCCCAAAGCACCATATACAAGCACGGTATACTCAGACTCTCTAGGGATCCCCACATGGATGTCGTCTAAGTGAGTAGAGAATGGTCTATACATCCCCACCTCATATCCTGTTATCCTCTTCCACCAATACCTCATTCCTTTTAGTGTCTTCTTCCAGTCCCAAATCCCCCTACGTCCCCTCCTTCAAACAGAGCTGTGTTTATTTACCAAGTGGTAAGCAAGTTCCAAGTTTTCCTGTAACTTAGAAATTTTCCTAGCTTACTGTGCTAGTTACATGAAACTTTTCACATAACTATCCTTCTACAGAGATTCTTTCCCTCATTGTGGTATGGGATAGTGGAAGGGGAAGTTTCCCATAGATAAGAGAAGACATGATGTTGGGGTTATCTTGTGCAAGGGTTTCTGATACTCTTTTTTTTGGTTGACTGAAAACCAAAATGATAATAACAGTAGCAACAATAATAATAATCAAAGACATCTTGCACTGACAAAGCTAATTTCCTTCTGATAGCTCTCTTCAATTTTATGCATCCTCCTTGTCCCACTCCCAACTCTAGAAGTATACATTTTAGGTCTTACTTTGCTGAAGAGAATGTCTCCTTGTAAGTCACATTAGAGTGTCTCCTCCATTAATTTAACCTTAAGAGTGTTTTCCACAGTTCCTGGATATTCACCACACTTCTTACCCTCCATCCCCAAAGTTCAACAAAAACAACATAGGAAAGTCTTGATAAATGAAAGTATTTATTCGAAACACTAATAGTAGTAATTTTTCATATTAGAATTACAGGTAATTTAGCTTTTATTCATTAGATTTTTTTCTTTATTTTTGATCTAAAAACATTGTTATATAATCTTGGCAATATAAGGAGAAACACTATTCTTTTAAATGAGTGATCATTGACTTCATATGACACTTAGGAAAAAATGGAAGAACTTCTACCTGAACATGGTAGACACACAAAGTGTCTTACCTCCATCAGCTCTTATCATTTTGGGTTTCTAAAACTATAGAAAATCATCTTTTAAATTCATAAATACATTAAAAATCAAGAAAAAGGAACCTCAGTGAACCAGAGACCATGAAAAATCTCTGGAGAGGGATAAGCAAAAAGAGGCCATTAAGTCTAAAGAATAAAGTCAGGCTAATGAGAAAAATAATAAATGTCATGGAAAAATTGTGTTGAAACTAAAATTAAAGTCTTTAAATAAATAAATAGTAGAAAAGACACAGTGGAAGTTGAACTGGTGAGCTGGAAGACTGAGCTGATGAACTTTCCAGAACGTATCATAATGGGATACATAATTTAAAAGTATGAAAGAAGGGGCGCCTGGGTGGCTCAGTCGGTTAAGCACCCGACTTCAACTTAGGTCATGATCTCAAAGTTTGTGGGTTCGAGCCCCGCGTCAGGCTCTGTGCTGACAGCTCAGAGTCTGGAGCTGCTTCAGATTCTGTGTCTCCCTCTCTCCCTGCCCCTCCCCTGCTCACACTCCATCTCTCTCTCTCAAAAATAAATAAAAACATTTAAAAAAATTTTTAAAAAGTATGAAAGACAAGAAACATGAAAGATAAATTCAGTACTTCCAATATCTACCTCCTAGAAATACCAAGAAAAAGAGACTAAAAAGGTTTTTATACAGGTAAAATTCAAAGAGAAAAAGAAATATGGCTCTGAATATTCCTAATTTTTTTTTAATAATGAGGAGAATGTTTTTGGAATCCTTATTTCATTCCTAATTCACTCATCTAGTATATCCTCAGACTCAAAAATGTGCTAAGCACTGTGCAAGGCAACAGGAATCTAACAATAGTAATCAATCTTCTCCCAGAAAACGTATATATGCACAGATCACAATTTTCCACATTATTGTAGGGTTTAAGAGTTCATTGATAATCTTCCATATTTTTATTACAGTTTACCTGTTTTGACTGGAATGACTTGGCAAAAACAAGGCTCTTTATTCCCTATTGAGTTGCTGGATTGTTTGACAGGGTATCTTAGCAACTGAGTATCTAAAGGCATGAAATACAGAGACTCCATCTTTATTAAGAATTGGTGAACTCACAGTTTGGGGGCTGCTCCACAATAGTTATGAAACCTTTCATGAGGTAAAGTGGAGTGATTTTCAAATTTCACATGAGGTAAATTGAGATAAATTGAAGTCCTTGAAGAATTATAGTTATATTAAGTAATAAAAATCACTAGTTTCCTACTAAGTGTTAGTAAACAGTATCACAGGTAATCTCAAGCATGAAATCAGCAACCGGAAAAAAGGGGACAATCTTCCTACAGGATATTGTGTGAAGGGAAATTTATTGTCAACGAGGGAAATTAAAAACAAGGAGTTTGTGATGAATGGATAAAGAAATTGTGGTTTATATACACAATGGAGTACCACGTGGCAATGAGAAAGAATGAAATATGGCCCTTTGTAGCAACATGGATGAAACTGGAGAGTGTGATGCTAAGTGAAATAAGCCATACAGAGAAAGACAGATACCAAATGGTTTCACTCTTAGGTGGATCCTGAGAAACTTAACAGAAACCCATGGGGGAGAGGAAGGAAAAAAAAAGGGGGGGTTAGAGTGGGAGAGAGTCAAAGCATAAGAGACTCTTAAAAACTGAGAACAAACTGAGGGTTGATGGGGGGTGGGAGGGAGGGGAGGGTAGGTGATGGGCATTGAAGAGGGCATCTTTTGGGATGAGCACTGGGTGTTGTATGGAAACCAATTTGACAATAAATTTCATATATTAAAAAATACAAAAAATTAAAAAAATAAAAAGAAAACAAGGAGTTTGTCTGAGATAGTCATATGGAAATAAAGAATTGGCTACTGAATTAATTTCCAGAAAATTAAATATATGTAACAATACCACAAATTAATTTGGGGACATTTATTGAATTTTAGTTCGGTACTAACTGATGCAGAGAAAAGCTAAAGAAAAATAGGAAGGAATCTGAGAAACAGAAGAAAACAGAAAGGCCTTCAATAAGAACTAAAGATAGAAGAAGAGCTTTATTAATAAGTAGAAAACCAACTTGAGGACAAAGAGACAAGTCAGTCAAAAGACTGGATCTGCAAGTGATAGAAGGAAATAACGTGTTACATACACAATGGAACATAAGTATATGCTATAAAAAAGGAAAAAACAGACTCCACTTATGCAAAATGTGAGCGTATATATGAAGAATTACAATAGATGGGATGAAGTGGATGTCTGCCTACAAATCTATGTCCTGACTTCTATGCCCCATGGTCATAAACAATATGTTATTAGGTATATTTTCACAGTATCTTCTGATGGAGTAGGACACCCCAGGTGAAAGGCATGGTGTTTTCTTGTCACATCCGGAGAATGTCATGCAAGCAAAGATTACAATCTTTTAAACAAGCTTAGATATCAGGACAAGTGCTCTGAAGCAATATGAAGAGGGTTTAGTGCCGACAGGGTACCATCTGATCTATAGCCATGGTTATCAACTCATACCTCTGTGACCTCTAGAAATTATTTTTATTCATTGTTCAGTTTTCTCTTTTCTCAGTGCTCCCTGAGTGATTGTGGCTCTTTCTGAGCTGTTGATAAATTGTCACAACTTGTCATGTGTAGTCTGACCAGAATTACTGCAAAGAGATGATAAAGGAAATTCAATCTGTTTGTGAAGAGAACTGACTCACAAAGTTGGCTGCCAAAGGTCATGCATGTTATGTGTTTAAGAGGGCACACTCAGGTCTTCAGAGCCAGAATACTTGCCAGAGTTTCAACCCAGCTTCTTTTGCAGACGCCGACCAGCCACACCTTTGTGCTTATTATTCTTTGTTTGGCTTCTTTGTTTTATACAACATTTAACAGCCATTTATCCTCTCTTGCACTGCCACCAAATTGTTTAGTCAGCATAAGCAGTGGGTGATTTTATGGAGACATGAGAAACGTCATCAACTAGAAAATAATTGTCATGTTGGAGAGGTTAAATCTCTCTTTTAAATCTGAAGTAAACGTTTTTGCTCTGAAGTAAACATTAACTGCTAAAAGTCGCATTCTTAAAGACAACAAAGTAAATCCAATTTATTAGGAACAAACTCATGATGACGAAAAGCCTTCTCAAGAAAGGCTAATGGGTCAGGAAGCTCAGTAACCACCTGGCAGGCCTTGAATGGTATTATTACAGGCCTCTCTTTCCTGGAGTCTATCAATCAGTCAAACCCTCGCAAACCTTGGGAAGGCTAAAACAAGCTGGGAATAAGCAGGAGAGGATCAGGTGGCTGAGATTGCAAGGATGAACAGTAGAAGGTGAAACAAAATGACCAGTTGCTGCTGTCTGGGCATATCTCTCGCATGAATGTTGCACCGGATTCTTATTGGTGATTTGGGACATGACTGGGTGAAGAGAGATACCCCTTGAAGGAGTGAGCAGTCTCTGTGTCAGCTGACTAAAGGAAGAGGAGGGACCTCAGAGAGAAACCCTACACTGAGAAAGTTATGCCATAGGGAGAAGAGATAGTGTGGTCAATGAGCCTTACACTTGCAATGAGAACATCTGAGTTCAAGTCTTAACTTTACGGGTTGTTGCCTACATGATTTTGAACAAAGCACAATGCCTCTAAGTCTCTTTCTCATCTGTGTAAAATGAGATGACAATACTCACCTTGACTTCTCCATATTATTATTATGAGGATCAGCTGATCTATGTGTTTAGATTATAAAGTCTCTTTCTTGTGCAAATATCTTATTTTTTAATAATAAAACAGTGGAAATTGTTATCAACACTAGTAGTAATAATCAGGAAAGAGCACAGCTACCATACAGAGGGCAAAAAGAAAAAAATGTTAAGACCAAGACCAAAAAGATAGACTTAATGAAAAAGCAGTACAATACAGAGGAGGCATATGACATAGCAGTTAATGGCCTAGACCTGAAAAACAGCCTGCTTGGGTTTGTTTTTGGTTTTTTTGTTGGTTGGTTTTTAACCATTATTCATTTTTGAGAGAGAGAGAGAGAGAGAGAGAGAGAGAGAGAGATAGATAGTGCAAGCAGGGCAGGGGCAGAGAGAGAGGGAGGCACAGAATCCGAAGCAGGCTCCAGGCTCTGAGCTGTCAGCACAGAGCCAGAGGTGGAGCCCAAACTCATGAACCCTGAGATCATGACCTGAGCTGAATCCAAATGCTTAACCCATTGAGCCACCCAGGCGCCCCCAGCCTGCCTGCCTGGGTTTGAATCCTGGCACTGTGACTTAGTAGATATGTGACTGTGGGCATGTTACACTATCTATGCTTCAGTTTGCACATCTAGAAAATAAAGATAATAGTACCAATTTCATCGGTTTTTTGTGAGGATTACGGGAGTATGTATGTACTAGTTTAGCACAGCATCAGCACATAGGAAACATTATACAAGTGTTTGCTGGTATTATAATGCTGAGCTAAGGTGCTAAACTGTTTAATCCCTCCTCACTGGGGACTGAGTTGATCACAAACTCTAGGATTAGACTGTGTGACCCCAGATGTGTGGAATTACGGGGACCCTGGGCAGGCATCCGAGCAAGTCATTACATAAACCACCAGAAAACTATCCCACACTGACTACAGCCCAGATTTCAATTCATAAGTGAGAGCAGACCAGGAAAATGTTAACTTTTCCATCATATCACCACTTTCTGGTTGTCTGTACCTAAGAAAGCAAATTCACTTCTTCAAAACACTGGATGGACTCTGGTCATTGTCTGTATCGACCAAGTGAGAAAAAGTACGTAGTGTCATTTCTTCATCTCCACTAATTTTGTACTTATCTTGACATTTATTAACAGAGGCAAGTTTGTATTTTCCTTTATACAGGGTATACCACTTGCATAAGGCCCTTGGTTTTCTTGTTTTGTTTGTACTGGTTTCCATTTAGTTGGAACTTCTATAGTCTATTTTATAGATACTAGATTTCTATATTTTACAGCCATTTGTCCTTTAATAAAACTAGAGGACTGCAAATCACTACAAGAGTAATTAAGGAAAACTGGGTCGTAGTTAAATGAGATGGATGGTTGAATGATGGATGAATCAAAAGATTTAAAACAGAGAGATTTATCTTTGTTTTTTCTGGGTTCAGGGGTACTTTATACCAAAAAAAGACTCAGAAATTGTCTAACTAGAATTATATTAACTTTTAAGTTTAAAAAATTAACAGTGGAAAAGTCAGTTAGAAAAGATCAGAAATGAGGCAGTTGGTATGCAAATTCAATTTTTAAAATATTTGCTTAGTAAAAGTTAGGATTTATCAAAATATAAGTAAAAAACTCATCCATGTTTTTGTCCCTTCTAGTAGAATAAATAAATAATAATAATGAGTCAAAGGAGTGCAACAAGACAAAAGAATATAGATGAATTTAATAGAATATAAAATCTTCAGCACCTATAGCAATTAAATTATATACGCAGTGGCAGCTCTGCCATAATTAAATGTATGAGTGCACCTGTAAAATAAAGGTTTCATGTGTGGTTTGTAAAGTTTATAAAGTAGACTCATTGTTGAATGAGAGAAATATATTGTTCAATGAATTGTGAGGGAAGTGAAATGTAAGGCATCCCTTCTATAAAAATTTTTCCAAGGAAGCTATTTAACATTTAAAGATGATAGCCATTAGTGATAAAATATGGCATTTTCTATATGGTTCACGGGAAAGTAACAAGATCTTCAGTCAGAATTCTCTAATTTCTAACACAACCCAGAAACTGTACATGTCAAAAAACACAAGTGAAAAACAAAATTGGTGCAATCTTGGAATATGAATGCCATTGGTCAGATGGAATTAATTATACAAAATTAAATATCCAGTGTAGTTATTCATTTGGTTGGCATTCTTAAAGTCTTGGGGTGTCAGTTTCTTTCTGAAAAACAAACCGGTCATGCATATTAAATAAGGTAATATACACACTTTGTAAAAGAGCTATAAAGCAACACATAAATATAAGTTCTAAATGTTGCAACACATTGCACAGGCACTGCACCTGTTAAATGCCCAGTAAATACTTGAGTTAATGATTGAGACATTACAGGTAGTCAGAAGGGAGGCACTTGGCCTGAACTGTCACATAAGGACTGTTCTCTTCACTCTGACAATGCTCTGGCTGAAAGTGTTATGTTCTTGTGAATGTGGTCGATGTAAATAGTATTATTCAGTAAGAAAATATACCTTATTCGCCATTACTTAGTACTATCTCCAGTATTCAAATTCACTTTCATTGGACAGCTATTCATCATAATCAATGCTATTCAATAATGAAAATGTGAGCTCTGAAAACAAATCCAAGATAGGAGTCTAAACAAGTGTTAAGAAAAAGAGACATCAAAACAAATATCATCATCAAAACAAAAAATAAAAAACAAAAGCAGTCCATAACATGTGAAGATGATTACACTGAAGAGATCAGTACTCACAAGATGAAGAATTCTAGGCATGTGTTTCCATTTATCTTTCTGCTACCTGGATAGAAACTGCCATGAGGTAGATACTGCAGAGTAATTCCCTCAATAACTGTTTAACCCTTTTCGGTGTAACTTCCTATAATGCAAAACCAGGACAAAAATGGTGATACTCAGACTCCCCTGCAGCTAAATTTCCAAATATGATTCAGATCCAAATGTGATTCAGACTTGAGGAGCAGTGAGATAGAGGCCACTCTTCACCACTTCAGGTATTCCTGCTGGCCAGCCTGGTGGTGGAGGCATTTGGATTTCTACAACTACTGTAGGAGAAGGTGCAGTGACTGGTCCCTTGCTGCATGGCTAAAAGAGTACGAATCCATCCTGTGGGCATGGATGAGAGGTGGTGTGATTTTAGAACCAGCGGTTGTGGTGGTGACTTTCTGATCCAAGGATTGCTCCCGAGGCACCAAGAGGCAGGTGGCAGCTTCCTGATTCCCAAGCTGAAGGAAATGTCCCCCACTTACAGGTCGTCACAAAGGACATCATTCCTTCAGCAGGCCAGTTCTGCGATGTTTTTGTGATACTCATTCCTGGAAGCTTGGCCCAGGACCACACTCCAGCTCTTCTAATGATTCTAAAACCACCCATTTCTCTGTGTTAAGTCTTTCTATTTAAAGTAGCTCAGGTGGTTTCTGTTTTCTGCAAGTGAACCTGGACCAGTACAACAGTCATGGTGCACATATGTGCAGACACAATTGCTCTGCTTTTATGAAGAATTACGGGCAGATTCTCTAAACATACTGTACACCAAGCATCTGTGGTTTGGTAAAAATGCACTTAACCCTTGCAACATTTGAGACACAGCTATTTGTTACCTCCTTTGCCAAGCTGGATCCAACTTCCTCAAGCCCATTTTGCACTTTCTTGTCATTCCCCCCACAGCACATATTTCTACAACTTTCACTATTTCTATTCTTGCACTGTAATAATGATTACACCGTATCCTGTCTGTGTGTCTGCTTCCCACATAGACTTTTAGAAAGGCATTGGGTTTTTTTCAATCTAGGTATTCCTGTGGGTGGCATATATCTTCAATAATATTGGTAAAAGGAAGAGAAGGAAAGAAGGATCTAGAATCAAAATAACCGAATTGAATCCTGTCTTCTCCAGTTGCCATTAGATGACTGAGGCAACCGAGTAAGTTCTCTGTACCTCAATGTCCTGATTTTTAAATGGGGATCATGAGAGGATCTGCTTCATTCAATTAACATGTTTAATTATCTAATTTAATCCTCTATCTACTTAATACATATAAAGAGATGGAGTCCTTAGAATAGTGTCTGGCACATACTATTGCACATTATTGTGTTGGCTTTATTGTTAAAAATCAACTTAGCAGTTTTAATAGACATAGAATTAGCACTACCCTTTTTCATTATGAACATTGTAATGTGCCTTAAGTCAATGATAAGAAAGATTACTTTTCCAAAAATATTCTCACCAATGTGGTATTTAAACTTAAAGTCTATTATTTAAAAAGTTCTCTCAGGGATAAATATTAACAAGTCATAACCATCATGTTTTAGAAGATATAGTCCATCTACTGCTGTCCATAAAATGCTGGCAAATTTTCGTCTTTTATTTTGTCCTCATTTTGTTTTCATTGCCAAGGGAGCCTAAAGAGACCTCTCTAGGGGCTACTTAAAAATAAAATCCCAGTACCTCCTCTGATCATTTCTCAGTGCTAACTTTCAGGAATCTTACTTACATTTCCAGTATATCACATTATAAGAAAAATCTTTTGTATTAGATACAAAATTAACTTCTACATCCAACAATGATTTATTAGAGCCAATATTTAAATCCATAAATTTTATAGACAAAACAGAGCAGAATTTGAATACGTTTGAGTGTATAATTCATTTATTACACTTTAGTTTACAAAAATATTAAAGGTAAGCTATTGGAAAAAACATAGAAAGTTTAGAACTAAAATATACAAGTGGGGTGCCTGGGTGGCTCAGTCGGTTGAGTAGCTGACTCTTGATTTAAGCTCAGATTTCCTGATTCATGAGATTAAGCCCCCCAAACCTCCACCCCCATTGGGCTGTCAGTGCTGCTTGGGATTCTCCCTCTCCCTCTTTTTCTGCCCCTCCTCCTGCTTGCATGTTCTCTCTCAAAATAAACAAACACTTAAAAATAATAAATAAAATGAAATGAAATATACAACAACTAAAATAAAAACTCAACAGAGAATGACAATGACAGACAATAAACCAGTAAATTTGCTGAGAACAAACTGAGGGTAGATGGGGGGGGGGGGGGGGAGGGTGGGTGATGGGTATTGAGGAGGGCACCTTTTGGGATGAGCACTGGGTGTTGTATGGAAACCAATTTGACAATAAGTTTGATATTAAGAAAAAAGAACTGGTAAAAAAAAACTTGAATAAAATATTTCTCATACTTATTCCCAAACTAGTCCTTTGGAAAATGTGTCCCTGTGTATACTCCCACCATTTGTAAATGAGAATCTCTATTTTCCAAAGCCTTGGGGATTTGGGAATTATTATTTTGGGTATTATTTTTAATATTTTTTCCTAACAAGATAATCCTAACTGATAATTGTTTCATTGGCATTTTTCTTATAGGGGAGGTACACCACTTTATTCTAAATGGTTATTTCAGTAAAAAATCATCATTACATTTCCCTGATCTTTTAATGTTTTAAATTAATAATAAATGTATTATTTTACATGTTTGTATGTTATTTGACTGAATTCACCAGTAAAAGAAAAAATCAGTAAATTTGAAGATGGAGCAAAAAAAAATGATCTAAACAAAAGAGAATTAAAATAAAAATTAATGAACAGAATCTCAAGGATCTGTGGCACAATACTAAAAAAAGCTAACATTCATGTCATCAGAGTCCCAGAAAGAAAGTGTTTGATACAGAAAAATATTTGAAGAGATAATAGATGAAAACTTCTCAAAAGATATAAACATACAAATTCAAGATAAGCTGAGTTAATTAAATTATTACACAATGATTCCATGAAATAGAATGTAACCACTATAAAATAGTGTGTAATTACATATGTAAATATGGAGCAGATTTTAAACTCTAAACAGGAAATCGTTTTATTAGAATAGTGAGACCATAGGTACTATTCGCAAGGCAACCTTTCTTTAATGTTGTGACATTATTTTTACAATGGAAACAAATAAAGGAATATTACCACTCATGAGCATTTACTTATTGAGGCATCATTTCAAAGTATTCTGTTTCTGCGGAGCCTGCCGAGTCTGGTTAAGCATCAGACTTCAGCTCAGGTCGTGATCTCACAGTTCATGAGTTTGAGCCCCATGTTGGGCTCTCTGCTGTCAGCTCAGAGCCCACTTCGGATCTTTTGTCTTCCTCTCTCTCTACCATCCCTTCCTCTCAAATAAATAAATAAATAAATAAACATTTAAAAAGAGGATTCTGTTTCCTATACTACAGAAAACTAAAATTAAAAACATTGCTTCTACACTCAGCTGTGTGTCTGTATGGATGGCATGATTAGTCCAATGTCACCCAGATTGTGAGTGAAGACAGAAGCTTGTAGCAACCAGACATTATAGGGTTATGAAAAAACACCATTTAGAGTTCCCAAAACAATTCCAAGAGCACTGACAGCTTTACTGGAAAATATGTCTCCTTAAGATGAATAGTCATGAAGATAACCAGCCCCAGATTATTGCTGTTTGTTACAAAAATTAAACATCTGCTTTCTCTTTATCTATGGCTTTCTTTCTATTTTCATGGAAGAGGGAAAATAACATGTTTAGACTCTGCCTAAATAGTTTAGTAGATAGGTAGGTGTTGATCACTATATTAATAACTGGAAACACTGTAATACATAAAATTATTCAAGTTCCATATCCCATCCCTTTTCACTAACCATACTCCCAATAGGCTTATGTAATTAAAAGTAGCTTCAAGCCAAGTCCCAATGTCTACAAACTCATGGAATAGTTGTCCAAGTCTCTTCCTCTTAAAGTTTTATTTTCCGATTTGGAAAATATGACTTATCGAGCCAACTTCTCACTAAACACTAAATTCTTCTCAGCCAACTCCCAGAGGGGAGGTAATTATATTGCAGTATATGAATAGCAATACATGGAATTTGCAGATATTTGTGGGCAAGCCTCTGCAACTATTTCATAGTTCACTGTACCAACTTTGTATTTCGTGAGCCAAGTTTATATATCCCTCCACAGCCAGGCTAGAGTTTCCCCTACAGGCTGACGGACAAAAGAAAAGAAAAAAGAGGATGAAATATTATATAGCACACCTAAACTTAAAAACCCAAAGCATATTCAAGGAGATTTTATTTTTCACAGCATAAAGTAGACAGAAATTTACTTTGAGTAGATCAGAAACTAGCATAGTGCCTCCAATTTTCTAAATTCAATCACAAGAATAAAATATCCCTATCAAAGCCATTTGATATAACAACTATATACCTCACATTCATATTTGATTATTTAGTAATTCATTCATTCAACCACCATTTATTGAGTGGTGACTCTGAGTAAAACGCCCTACTAAGCACCAGGGACAAACTGCAGAACCAAAAAAAAAAGTGATTCCGATTCTCACAAAGGTAAATAAAGACATTAAACACTCAATTACACAATTGGGTCATACATACATGGTGTGAATAAGACCTCTGGGTGTTAACAGCACTTAACAGAGACATTTTTGAAAGGCTCCTCTGGGGGGAAAAAGCACATGTGCTGAAATATAGAGGACAAATAAACACTACTAGCAAAGTCAAATTGGAAATGAGAAGATAGAGAAAGGGGAAGAAAGGATATTTCAAACAAGGGAACAGCATGGGCAAATAATCAGAAATAGAGACAGTAAACTGAAAGATGGTCATTGTTGCCAGAGTGGACACAGGATGAGGATAGAAGGAGATATGAGGTTGATAGGTGGGTAGAGGCAGATTCAGTCATGTCTTACAGGTCATATTAGGATTTTTGCTTTTGTCCTAAGAGCAACACAAAGACACTTTTGGGACCAGCAGAATGACATAAATAGGTGTGTGTGTGTGTGTGTGTGTGTGTGTGTGTGTAATCACTGTAGCCATAGATGAAAAAAGGATTCAAAGGAATCAGATATGGAGGCTAGGAAATTAGTTAGCCTAAAAAAGTTCAAGGGAGAAATGATGGTGGCTTTAACAGAAGCACGGTTCTCAACTGAGTGCAATTTTATACCTCCCACCTCCATGAGCACACTTGGCAATATCTGGAGACATTTTGGTTGTCACAAGTAGGGACAGTGGTACTACTAGCACGTAATGGATACTGTTCAGTGCCCTAAAATGCTAGGATGGCACATCTCAACCAAGAATTACCCAGTCCTTAAATGCCAACAGTGACAAAACTGAGAACCTTGGACTAAAGTGATGGCAATAAAAATGAAGAGTAAACACGTTTTAGGAAGCAGAAGTGACAAACCGACAATCATTGGATACAGGATGAGGGTGATAAAATGAATGAAAAATATCAAGAGTAAGTCCCAGTTTTCTAGCTTGTGCAACTGAGTGAACTGTCAGCCTTTCGCTGAAGACCCTTCAAGTTTGGAGGCAAAAGATCAAGAGTTTGGATTTAGATGAATTGAGGTTGAAATGCCTTTAACACATCAAGTTACATAAACAGTCTTACAAATTTGGATTTCATGTCAAATGAGATGAGAACTGTGCCATTTGGCAAAGTTGTTGGTTAGAGGTGAGATCAGAAAACACTGGTAAGTGTAAGCATGACTAAGATAGGACAATGGAAACAGTGAATACAAGGATTTCTGGAAATCTGTCAGTGAGGTTGGGCAATGGCTAGAGAAATATGATGTGGAAGAAGTTTTTTTCAGAGTTTTTTTGTTTGTAAATGAAGACAGTCTTGGGAATGTTTAAAAGGCTGATAAGGAAAGAGCCAAAAGAAAGCGAGCTGAAAATACAATAGAAGAAGAAATAACAAAATGACAAGATTTACCCTCTCTAAAATCCAAATTCTTCTTGATATCTGTGTTTGGACATCTCAAAAATATTTCAAATGTAATATATCAAAAAATGAGTTATGCTCCCTCCCCCGCAGGGGTTTTCTTTCTCAAAAGAGAGCACCAGCCAATCATTCAGACAACTCAGTAGCAGAGGAGTCAGGCTTGATGTCTTCCTGTCAGCCACTCCTACACTCAATCCATAATAAGTATCTCTCAAATTATTTCATTTCTCTCCACAACCACACAACACCCTAGTCAAAGCAATCACTCACTCACCTACAATACATAACAGCCTCCTTGCTGTTTTCTTGCCCTTTTATGAGCGGTTCTTGCACCCTATAGTCATGAAATCTAATTTTGTCATCCCACAGCTTAAAACCCTTCAGTGACTATCTACTGTTTGAAGACAGACCCAAATCCTTAATATGGCACTCAAAGCCATTTTTGTGTTTTAAGTCTCAGTGGACAACAGGTTGCTCTCACTCTTTCTGCTGCATCCTCACAGGCCTTCTTTCAGTCATAGCTCCCCCTGTCTGTTGCACAATACTGGCCCCTCTGCGGGCACCTCTCTTCATGTTTCACTCTCTACTCAGCCTGTAAATAGAAACTTGAAAGCCATCTCCTCAATGAAGCATTACCAAACTTAACAAGTTAACCTAGCCACAGAACCATAATTTTCTCCCTTGTAGAACCTCTCCCCACAATGGTTCTATGTGTTTTGTGTGTGTATCTGATAGTGTGTCTGTCTCTCGAGCTCTATGAGAGCACAAATCTCGCCTGATTTTATTCTATCATGTGGCTAGTGCTCAGCATAGTGCCTTAATGTAGGGGGTCTTCAACAATGCACCCAAAGTACACTAAAATGCCAAGTATTCTGGTTCCACAATATTTGGTATATTCATTATTTAAAAATTACCATTTTTCAAAGATGGAAAACCCTGTAACATATACTGAACATTAAAGCTATAGTAAATACCCTTCCATCCATATTGGCTTCACCAAAATGCCAGGTCATGTCTCATTATACATTGACTCTAGCATTGCCAGTGATCTCTGCCCTATCAGGATTCCCTTGCTTTCACTGTCTGCACCAGGTATTAGATACTTAGGCAATGTCTATCTTGTATTATGCATAATCGTATGTTATTTTGTTGAAATTTCCAACATTGCCTTGGTCTTAGACTCAGTGTCAAAGGAAAGGGGATCCCCCTATTGTGTACCTATTCAATTGCAAGCAATGTGTAGGGACTCCAAATATATCATTTTATTTAAGTCTCACAAAAGCCCCTGAGATCAATGTCTCCACATCACGCAAGAAGTAGAGCTGGGAAAGATCCCCTACTCAACAAGCGCCCAAATTAATGATTTCTAATAAACTGAGGGTTTGGGTATTTTTCCAATAATACTGCAGAAGTGTTTGAACCCTGCAGATATCACTGGCATGGCTCTTTCAAGTAGTATAAGATAATGTCCAATTCTTGGTCAATACTGATCCAAAGAGTAGTCTGACCTTCTTTATTAGTTTTATATTATTTCTTACAAAGAGTCACTTTCTGAGGGATTTAGGAAAGATAAATATTAATACCATGACTTATTTAGGAAAATAGTATCACAAGACAAATTTTAGTCTTGGCAAGATGTCTCTAGTATCTATTTTTCAGAATAAAATCATCAACAAATATCCATTTGCAAGGAAAAATGTCCAGTGGCTATCTGGCTTTCAAGTATTCTTTAGGAACATGATTTTAAAACATGTAGTAAATTGGGGCGCCTGGGTGGCTCAGTCGGTTAAGCGTCCGACTTCAGCTCAGATCATGATCTCACAGTCCGTGGGTTCGAGCCCCATGTCAGGCTCTGTACTGACAGCTCAGAGCCTGGAGCCTGCTTTGGATTCAGTGTCTCCCTCTCTCTCTGCCCCTCCCCTGCTCACGCTCTGTCTCTCTCTGCCTCAAAAATAAATAAAAGCATTAAAAAAAATTTTTTTAAACATGTAGTAAATTGACAGGCCAGCACTCGCCTGTCTATTGCTAACCTTTACATAATAAAATCAACTAGGATTATTAATCCAACCTATGCAGCATTTATCCATGATCTGAGACATGAACATGTTGTTAGCCCAGTTCATCTCAGAAAATCATCCATTTTATTTGGTAATACAAATCCTCTGGTTGTACTTGCTTGTATGTTGTTGGCTTGTTTGCTTTAAATCTATGATTCATTTTATAATGACAATCTAAGTATGTGATTTAGCTAAGGCCAATAGTGAATTAATAGGCTAAATTCATAGAGCGCCATTGTGTCTGGAATTAGGAAATTATTTGCCTTTGCTATTCTTGAAAGAGAGGAAGTAGTTTTGTTTTAAGATGCAGGTGCAGTGTTTTCTCAAAGAAGGCAAGCTGAAACTGATGTTTAACAAAGAGAGGCTTCTGTGAATTTCTATGTAGTTTCATTGGGATTTTAGAAAGATTATATTTCCTGATTTAATAATACATATGATTAAGATGGGAGGGCAGTATTTTAATACTACCCTGAATCTAAATCTAATACACAATTCTAGAAAAGGAAGGGAGGGAGGAAGAGAAGAGGGAGGGAAGGATAGTGGAGGAGAGAGAGGAAGGAACAAAGAGAAGGATGAAGGAAAGATGGATACATTATTCAAATTTACTATTATAATACCACATGTGTGTAATATTAATGATTTTAAAGTAGCTGTCCAACAGAAATATGTACTCTGTAGGACCTTATTTTTAGATACCAATGATGCAATAATACTCATAGTCACTACCATTCTTTAATCTCTAGTTAGGGGTTGGGCATTGTGGTAGGCACAATTATATCATTTGGTCCTTACCACACTCCAAAAAGTGGGTATGATTATCATACACACTGTATAGATGAGGAACCCGCAGCTGATAGAGAGTAGTAGGATTTGAGGAAGGTGACAGAACTAGAACAGCAGAGAAAGAAACAGGTCTGACTCAAGAGTTTATGTACGTTACATGCTTTTCCATTCATTTTATTTGTTTCATTTTTCATTTTGTTATTCTATTGAGAGAGGCTTCTAAAAAGAAAACCATCCTTGGTTTAAGCCCTAAGCCTCCAGAGATGAATTTACCAGGGACCATGATTCATTCAAATCTGTTTAAAGCACACGCGCACATGCACATGAACACAAAGCATTTCTTCCTGCACATCCTAACAAATCAGATCAAACCCTGTAAGAGTACAGTCATGCTGCAATGATAAGACTCTGGATTTCATTTGTGCATTATTTGACTTATCTAACAACCCCTGTCTCTCCTATTGCTATGACATTTTAGGAAGTAAAGGAACAGATAATAGGGGGGAACATAAACCTGCTTCATCTAAGATATGGTCTTCTTACTCTTACCAAGTTTTATCATACTCTTTACAATAAACTATATTTGGTAAAACATCCTCAAAATATTACTAATAAAATGAAATATAAAGTTCCAAGAGACACTTTCTGCAAAAAAATCCCATTTCACAATTTCACAAGACTAGCACCAAATTTCGAATCAGTCTTAGAGTATGCTAAACTGTAGAAAATAAACATATTACATAAAGGCCAAATCACCGTATTCCATAATTCTTTCTAGGACTTTTGGCACGTAATTTCTAAGAGAATCCAAATTATGTCTTTTCAGCCATGTGATTGGCTTTACCCAAAGTGAAATGTGATCATTTTTTCTATTTAAATGATGCACACATATTAGACTTCAGATAGAATGCACTAAAATGGACACACCTTTCCACTTCAAACATAAAATTTCGAGAAATCACAACCCTTCTTCTAATGGTTTAATATAAAAATGAAAGGAAATGTCCAATTCTCAGAAAACAAAGGAGGAACTAAAGATAGAGCATAAACTCTCCTCCTACCACGGTGGTGCAGTGTTAGTGAGGTAAGACTGTGGAATAGATTCAGATATAAGCTGAGGCTATTGTGTAGCCCCAGGCATGGACATTGCAGCACCAATGTTCCACCCATGTTCCTTTGGATTCTTTACCAACTTGTGCACCCAACCACCCTGTCTACTTTTCAGTTAGCATCTCCTTCATTTCTTTATCAGGGAGCTGGCCTCAGACTGCTAGAACCCCTTGAGAGCTCAGGAAAAGCAAGAGCCTCCTGGGAGTTTCCATCTCTCCTGGAGAAGACTTTAACTAATGATGGTATATAACTACCATGGCTCCCTTCACTCTGGTAAGGAGGGCTCTAAGGTGTGACCTTCAAATCTTCACTTCAGACCTAAGCCAAAGCTTCCTAGGTGAGATTTTGCTTGATACCATACCCTTGTTTGGCCAAATTGCTTTTTGAGTCCCATTTCTCTAAACCCCTATTTTTCCTGGGATCACTCACTAATAATTACTTTCACACGAATCCTCATCTCTGAGTGTGCTTATGGGAAAGTCAACCTAAAACACAAGGTACTGAGTTCTTACAAGGTAGTAACTGGAACAGGATATCCTGCCTAAAGCCGGGAGCCTAGAAGAACAGCCTTCTCAGTGCAAGAAGCACCATCAGCTTAGACAAACCATAAGGAAGATCTCTGAATGGAAATAATAAAAAGAAGACCACCACAAAAAATGAGACCTCCAAAACATGCACCCGGGGAATCAGAATTTACATGATTTATGAGATGCAAGAAGCTTCAAGCTAAGGAATTAACATAATAACTAGTCTGGAGCAGGTGAGATACAGATGGAAATGCAAAACTACAGCAACATTTCTTCCAGGAATAAAAGAGGCAACTCCCACCGGAGTGGAGGTGGGAGGGGGTGTGTTGGATGATGAGAAAATCTCACAGTCAAAAAGTTACACACTACAAAGAAATAGTTTCACCTTGACAGAGCAAGTCTCACTTCAGCAAGTGGAGGACTCAACAACGTAAAAAAAATTACAAAATCAGTATTTTTTAAATGAAGAAAATAAAAAGGAATAGGAACCATAATGAAATCACTACAAAAATAAGTAGACAGATTTGAAAAAATGTAATAGAACATCTGTAAAAGCTATGGTGGCAGACTGAACACATTCACATAGTTTTATTCACTCTTGCCACACACAGGGGAAAAGAAAAACTTTTTAATCCACAAAGATGGAGACAGCAGCAGGGGAGTCAACAGTGATCGAATTTTGAATGCCAGAAAGCAGAACAAGTATAAATGACTTAGAAGACCCAAGAAAGATGAATACAAAATTAGCTGTCAGAAAAACTAAGTCCACGCTACTACAGAATCCTAAAAGATTCTGGAACAGGCAATACTAGTAGCTCTAGAACTGTGCATGAAAGGGAGTTTCAGGATCAGTTTGATTTCTTCTAGTCCAGATTCCCAGTTCTTACCTTTCCCAGACCATTCTTTGGAACAATTATTCCTGCCCCAGAAGTTTGGAGGGTGTGGTTTTTGTTTTTTGTTTTCCTGGAGAGGTAAACAAAGATGGTATGGACCAGTAAATGTGGGTCTTTATGGGAGGTATACCAAGAAGAGAACAGTTTAGTGACTTAATGCTGAATGGTCTAGCTCCCAGAATGCAGTCAGACCTTTACTCTCCAGTAGAATACTGTAACAGACTTCTCCTGAGTCTCCAACACACCCATGAGGCAAAAACCTAGAGATACTGTTCACTCTACAGTAATGTTCAAAGCCTCACACATGCACTCAGGTCTTCCAATCAGCTTTGAAGTCCCCAGCTCTTAATTATGATTAATCAATCAAGAGACAGAGCTACACACAAATCATCTTGGAATAAGCCAACACTATAAAAGGGGAAGAAAACTTTAAATTTAAAAATGAATGAATCAATAAAACCATGATTAATATTTCCAGAGAGAAAATATTTTTGAGTCCACGAAAAAATAGATGCTATGAAAATAAAATGGACATTCAGATAACAGAAAAAGGAATTTTGGAAATTTCTTTTAAATTCTATTGAAAATGAGACACTCAATGGAAGAGTTGGAAGATAAAAGTAAAGGAAATCTTCCCGAAAAGAAAACAAAAAGAAATTAAAATAATAAAAAAAAGGTAAGAAAGCTAGAAGAGCATCCCATAAGCTCTAAGATTAAAAAATAGAAAATACAAAAAGAGAGAAAACATGAAAATTGAGGGGATGGAATCTTTAACCTAATCTATTTGAAAAATATTGCTCCCAAATAAAGGATATATTTCCAGATTGAAAGAGACCCAAGAGTCTCACAAACATACATCACTGAGACAATTCAGAACACAGGAAAACAAATAAAAAGTTCTACAAACATCTAAAGAAAAAAAAGGTCACATATAGTGTAAATAAAGTGACCATATAATCTATCATTCTAACCAGGACAACTTAAAATTAGATAATTTTAGGGGCACCTGGCTGGCTTAGTCAGTGGAACATGTGACTCTTGATCTCCGGGTTGTAAGTTTGAGACCCACACTGGATGTAGAGATTACTTAAAAACAAAAAAAAAATCTTAAAAAAAATAAAATAAAGTTAGGTAATTTTCAAAAATTTCTTGACTGTCAAATTGGCTTATTTCTTGACAGTATTAAACAGTTCTTTTCAAAAGCTAGTTTCAATAATAAAGTTGCTTCTAAGAAAAATAACATATGTTTGTTACATTACAGCAAAAAAATTCTTTATATGATTTTCTGAGCATTGAATAATACACAGAATGATTATTTTTGGTACTTATTCACTTAAAATTAACCATTTTCTTAGCCACCTTTGTCTCTAATAATATGCCATTTGTATTTTTCAAAAAAAAGTCTCTTTTTATTATAATCATGTGATTCTAATTATTTTCATGTTGACTTTAATCTTCTACATTTAATAGTTAATAAATGCAAAAATGTTGACATCTTTTGTTGGCTTTTCTCTATAGGCCATATTTTTAATTGAAAAACTACTTTCCCTACAAATGATGAAATATCTGGTAACTTCAAAGCCATTGCAATTTTTTCCTATTGCATCATATTATCATCTCAGCCCATATATTTTCATTCAGAGTACTCACTTGACAATTTTTTTTTTTTTAGAGAGAGAGAAAGCACAAGCAGAGAAGGGGCAGAGAGTGTGTGAGGGAGGAGAGAGAATCCCAGGCACTATCAGCATAGAACCTGATGGGGGACTTGAACTCACAAACCATGAGGTCAAGACCTGAGCCGAAACCAAGAGTCAGATGCTTTAACCAACTGAGCCACCCAGGCGCCCCAACAAATATTTTTACAAGATAAAATTCATCAATTAAGTTCTCTCCATGACTAACTGAAATTTAAATGCTGGAAAATGGAAACTCTTCTCTCTCTATCCCATTTCCAGTACAGAAAATAAATTACCCAGTTAAAATTAGGGACTCCATCAAAAGATTCTTTCCTTAAATCAACATAACACAAATCAAAATTATAGATTTTAAAACTTAAAAACAGCATTTGAACTCTCATCATTTATTTTGTTCAATACCTCACTTGCTTTTGTAGAATAAATATCACTGACTGCCTTCCTATTTTCAAGTTTTATTTTAATTAATTGCAATTGACTAAACAATTCCAAAGCTAAGCTTTTGTGCTCTATTCATTGAATGCCCTGATTAAAATTTTTCCACAGGCTTTGAATGAATGCAAGCAGAAGTTAAAGGACTTACTTCCCCCAAAATTCAGACAGTTGCAGAATATTTAGGATGCAGAACATTTACAAATACCTCAAATGTTCAAAAACTTCTGGAATTGAATTGATGAAGAGCAGCAAGGAAGAGACATGTGTGGCCACACTCAAGTTTTCTGAATAACAATGTTTTCCATCCCAACATTCTATATACAAAGTCATAATCAAATATGAGGGCAGAATCAAAATTATAGGATCTCAAATAATTTTATATGTATTCATTCTCTGAAACTATTAGAGGATGTGTTCTAAACGAAATAGAGAATAAGGTAGTGGGAGAGACAGAGACAGAGAGAGTCAAGAAAGAGGAAGACATGTTATAGTAGAATGAAAAAATGCCCTTCCCCCCAAAAGGATGCTCACTTCCTAACGTCTGGAACCTGTAAATATTGACTTAGATGAAAAAGCATCCTTGCCGATGTGATTAAGGATACTGAGGCGTTGATCCTGAATTACCCAGGTGAACTTTATATACAATCAATACAATAACATGTATCCTTATAAGAAGGAAGCAGATTTAACACACAGAGAAGAGAAAGCAATGTGGTAGGGAGGAGGGAGAGATTTAAAGATGCTAGCCTTGAAGACTAGAGTAATGTGGCCACAAGCCAAAGAATGCTAGCAGCCAGCAAAAGGTACAAAGGCAAGAGACAGATTCTGCCCTAGAGTCTCCACAGAGAACATGGCCCTGTCAACATCTTGATTTCAGGTCAATTAAACTCAATTTAGCCTCTGACTTGCAGAACAGTAAGAGAATAATTTTTTTTTTTGTTTTAAACCACCAAAGCAGTGGTAACTTGTTACAGCAGTCCCAAGAGACTAATACTAATGAGATACAAGGATTGGGAACAGGAAATGGAAAAAGGGAAAAGTAATGAGAACCAAAAAAGGACAGACAATAATGACCTCAAAATGACAGCTGTGCAAAAACAGAGGTAAATACACCAGTCTGTATTGGAACAGAAGGATTCAAAAAGCAGATACCTACTGCCATCATACTATCTTTTCACCCTGAAAGAATGCTTGGATGAGCTTGGCTTCATTTCCTAATTCTATTTGGCATGACTTGACCATAGTCTAATGAAATTCCTCCCTCTTCTCCATGCCCAGCTATTTGGGTCAGCGGAGGATAGCCATTTACCTCATGGAATTATTCTGCTTTTCTTTACTGTTGAGCAGTCAAGATAAGGGATGTGAATTTTAAGACAGAAAATACAAAATATGCTACTCCCTCTGATTATCCCTATTACCTGGGCCTCAATACAGCCCTGCCAGATGCCCTATGCTTCCTAAGGTCCAACCAGGACTTCCACTAATTGACAGACTAAACAGTTTCTATGAAGAGGCGGGTCCCTAAAGGAAGGATCCTGGTACACTGCCCCAAATTTATACTGTTAATCCTTCTTACAATCTTTCCCAACAAGACCTATGGTCTTTTACCAGGGTGACTGTACACTGGCAAAAAGGCAATAGTAAGACCTTTGGGGACTATTGGATATTGGCTCTGAACTACACTAATTCCAAGAGACCCAAAACATGACTGTGGTTCATTTGTCAGAAGAGGAGTTTATGAAGGTCAGGTGACCAGTGGAGTTTTAACTCAAGTCCATCTCACAGTAGGCCAAGTGGGTCCTTGAACACATCATGTGTTTTTTTCCCCAGTTCTAGAATGCATGATTGGAACTGACATATTCAGCAACTGGCAAAATTCCCACATTGGTTCTCTGACCGATAAACCAAGAGCAATTCTAGTGGTAAAAGCCAAGTAAAAGCCACTAAAACTGGATTTACCTAGGAAAATAGTAAATTGAAAGCAATACCATGTTTCTAGAGGGATTGCAGAGATTAGTGCCACCATCAAAGACTTGAAATATGCAGGAGTGGTGATTCCCATCACATCTCCTTTTGACTCAGTTTTTTGGACCACACAGAGAAAAGATGGATTTTGGAGAATGACAGTGAGTAATTGTAAGCCTAACAAGGTAATGATTCCAGTATCAGCCACAGTACCAGGTGTGATTTCATTGCGTGAGCAAATTAACACATCCTTGTTATGCAGCTAAAATGACAAATGCTTTTTCTTCCCAATTCCTGTTAATAAAGACTACCAGAAGCAGTTTGCTTTCAGCTGACAAGACCAACAATATACCTTCACTAACCTACTTCAGAGGTATAACCAAGTCTCCAGCCCTATGTCATAATTTAGTTGACAGAAATCTTGACTGCATTTCCCTTCCATGAGTATCACACTGATCCATCACATTGATGACATTATGCTGACTGGACCTAGTGAGCAAAGAGTAGCAACTACTCTAGACTTATTGGTAACACATTTGCATGTCAGAGGGTAGAAAATAAATCTGATAAAAATTCAAGGGTCCTATATCTCAGTAAAATTTCTAGGAGTCCAATGCTATAGAACATATTCAGATATCCCTTCTAAGGTGAAAGGTAAGTTGTTGCATCTGGCTCTTCCTATAATCAAAAAGAGAGAGAGAAGGAGGAAGGGAAGGAGGCGGGGAGTATAATGTTTAGTGGGTCTCTTTGGATTTTGGAAGAACTAAATTCTTCATTTGGCTGTGCTACTTTGGCCCATTACTAAGTTACCCAAAAGTTGTGAGTTTTGAGCAAGGCCCAAAACAACAATAGGGTTGGCAACAGATCTGGGCTGCTGTGCAAGTTGCTCTGCTACTGGACCATATGATCCCCCAGATCCAGAGAGCAGTGTCAATGGTAGATAGGGGTGCTGGATGGAGCCTGTGGCAGGCCCCTATGAGAGAATCTCATTACAGATCCTTAGAAATTTAGAGAAAAGACCCGCCATCCTTTGAGAGATCTACTCTCCTTTTAAGAAACAGCTCTTGGCTTGCTACTAGGCCTTAGTAGAGACGGAACATTTAACTATGGGCCACCAAGTTACCATGCAACCTGAACCGTCCATCATGAACTGAGTATAATCTGACTCACCAACTCATAAAGTTGAGTGTGCACACTAGCACTCCCTTGTCAAATGGAAGTGGGGTATATGAGATCAAGCCCAAACAGTTCCAGAAGGCACAAATAAATTATATGAAGTGGACCAAACACCCATGATCCCTACTGCAGCTATACTACCTTGTCTCACCCAGGCTTCACCTATGGCCTCAAGGGGAGTTCCCTACAAATAGCTGACAGAGGAAGAAAAGACTTAGGCCTGCTTTGCAGACAGTTCTCTACAATATGCAAGCATCACCTGTAAGTGGAGAGCCACAGCACCACAGCCCCTCTCTAGGCCATCCCTGAAGGATAGTAGTGAAAGAAAATCCTCTCAATGGGCAAAACTTCAAGTAGTGTACCTGGATGGTCATTTTGCTTATAAGGTGAAAGGGCCAGACGTGTGTTTATTTACCATTCATGGGCTGTGGCCAATGGTTTGGCTGAACAGTCAGAGACTTGGAAAGAATGGGACTGGAAAACTGGTGACAAGGAAGTCTGGGAAAGAGGTATGTGAGTAGACCTCCAAGAATGGGCAAAAAGGGGAAGATATTTATGTCCCATGTTGGAAGATGACCTTAACAAAGGAAGGTTTTAACACTTACTTGAATAGGATAATCTGTTCTATGGATACCAGTCAGCCTCTTTTACCAGCCACCCCAGTCATCACCCAACGGGAGCCCATATGTTCATTAGCAAACTGTCCGTGGTGGCAGGAATGAACATTACACATGGGCTCAGCAACATGGATTTCTACTCACCAAAGCAGACATGACTACAGTCACTGCTGAGTACCCAACCAGCCAGCAGCAGAAATGAACACGGTATGAAATCAACACTAACATTTCTTGGGGTGATCAGCCAGCTAACTACCTGGTGACAGATTCACTATAGTGGGCAACTTCCATCACGGAAGGGACAGTATTTTGTTCTTACTGGAATAGACATTATAGGTATGGATTTGCCTTCCTTGCATACAATATTTTTGCCAAAACTGACAGCCCTGAACTTAAGAAATGCCTTATCCACTGACATGGTATTCCACATACCATCGCTTCTGATCAAGGTGCCCATTTCACAGTAAATGAAATATAGCAATAGGCCCAACCTCATGGAATTCACTAGACTTACCATGTTCCCCACCATCCTGCAGCAGCTGCCTTGCAAGAATGGTAGAAGGGCCTTTTGAAGACTCAGTTACAATACCAAGTAGGTGAAAATCCCTTTCATGGCTGGGGTAAGGTTCTCCAGGTGACTATAAATACTCTGAATCAATGTCCAATATATGGTTCTGTTTCTCTCATAACCAGGATTCATGGTTCCAGCAATCAGGGGGTAGAAATGGGAGGGGCATCATTCACTATTACCCATAGTGACCCAATAGCAAGAGCTTTGCTTCCTATCCCCCACACTTTATGTTCTGCTGGCTTGGAGGTCTTAGGTCCAAAGGAAGAAATGATCCCACCAGTAGACAAAACAATAATTCCATTGAACTGAAAATTAAGACCACCACCTGGCCACTAAACTAATTGTTTTATAACTATACATTGTTGGTTTACAGTTATGCGAATGATTTTCCTTTTTAAGTTTATTTATTTATTTATTTTGAGAGAGAGAGAGAGAGAGAGAGAGAGTAGGGGAGGGGCAGAGCGAGAGGGAGAGAGAGAATCCCAAGTAGGCTCCCCACTGTCAGCACAAAGCCCGACACGGGGCTCGAACCCATGAACTGTGAGATCGTGACCTCAGCCAAAACCAAGAGTCTAACATTTAACCATCTGAGCCACCCACATGCCACGCAAATGGTTTTCTTCTATTAACTCAGCAATTATATTTTTAAAGATACTCCTGAATTTTCTGTGTGGAGAGGTTTTCAGGACATCTAGTCTGCAGTGCTCCTGGGGAAGCAAATTACGTTATCAAGAGATTTGCACTCTAACTTAGCATGTCCCTACACAGCTATGCAATTATAAGCAAGTTTTCTTCTCTTCAAAATTATAAGGCTTAAGAAGGTGAGCTGAGTTTCTTTAACATGTGATCATATGACTCTCTATTCATTCTCAACTGATAGATCACTCTGTTATGTCATATTGAAGGCCTTTTTTTCTGTTTTCCAAGGTTTTAGTAAATGCCAAAAATATTGATCCACCCTCTTTTAGGGTCTAGAGTTGACTGCACATTTGAAGAGTCAGGAAATAGGCTGTTCCTAAAGCTACACCAGATTATGCTAACTTCACCAAGTCACTTAAACTCCATTTCCCTTTACCTCCTTACCACTGCTGTGGAAGTTACTGCTTTAAAAAAAAAAGCATAAAAATAGCACTAGACTAAAACTTGCAAACCCAGTCTGTAAATAGGAAAGTGAGGACCCTAAAAGAAGAGAGAATAGGTAGAAAACAGGTCTTCCTATCTGCCTAATGCAGCTGGTAGCCCCTTCTTTTAATTCCTTTAGTTGAATTTTAGATGAAGGAGAAAACCTGGTATTTTAGCTCTGTCATTGACCCTGAGTCATGTATGAGCAGGACATATCATCGAGATTCTAATGGTATGGGGCGCCTGGGTGGCTCAGTCGGTTAAGAGTCTGATTCTTGATTTAGGCTCAGGTCACCATCTCGCAGTTTCGTGAGTTTGGGTCCTGCGTCAGGCTCTGCACTGTCAGTGCTGAGCCTGCTTGCCTGCTTGGGATTCTCTCCCTCTCTCTCTACCCCTCCCCTGCTCATGCTGTCTCCGTCTCTCCCAAAATAAATAAATAAACTTAAAAAAATTTTTTTTAAAGATTCTAATGGTACAAGGAGCAACTTTAGCAATTCTGAGTGCAGAACAAACATTGCTCATGAGGTGGGATCTAAGAGGATCAACTCGAAAACTGGTTCACTGTGTCAGACTTAGGAAGGCTGAGGTAGAAGCAGAACGGACAGGGAGCTTCCTTTCACTTTTGCTCAGAAAAGCATTGCCGTAATTGTTGAAGAACCATCCCCTTCTACGTGAAGTCCCTAACATTGCCCCCCTGCTCTCCAGTGGCTCCTCTTCACTTCCACACAAGGACGAGTTCCCAGTGGCAGTCCAGCTTCAGCGAGACTCCACAGGGAGCACTAGGATCTGGGCAGTTCACAGAGTTATTCCACCCCCAGGCACGGGGACTGGCTGTAAGAATACCTATTTCAGTCTATCATTGGCTGAGGACTGCTCCCTGGGGCTGGGGCTATCACCTTTTAGGATATGGCTCCGGTTGGATCGAGAGCTCCTCTCCAGAAGCAGGGTAAGCAAGCCTTAGCCGCAGCACTTACAGAACCCAGTGTGGAAGCAGAGGAGTGCACCGGCTGGTGATGGGGTTCTGCATGGGGCACCCATATAATTCATTACAGTTGCCAAGACTTCACGTTCCTATAGCAAAGTGGGCTTGCAGGGTGAACGTGGCCCTGTGGGTGGCGTATTAAAAGGAACAGGTGGGCTTTCCCATATTCCTAACACTTTTTTTTTTTTTGGAAGCTGCCCTTGATAGAGTTTGCCATCACCTCTCAATAGTCAATACCGACAGTGAACAAAGAAAGAAGAATATCCCTAAAAACTCCTTTCAGAACTGCACTCCCACCACAGTATTTTACTGCCTTATTTCAGCGACCTCTTTTTGAAACTCACTGAGAATACCAGGGCTAATTTCAGGCTTCCTATGTCTTGCAAAGGGCAGAATATTCTTTATAAGGAAAATATATTTGCATTTAATTTAATTTAATTAAGCGCAGCAAATTCTTTATCATCTGGGCCTAACCATATTCAACTGCCATATAAATTCAATATACAACAAGGTAATGTTTGGCACAAATACTAGAGCCATAAAATATGTCCCACAGTGCTATAGCCTAGATGTTAAGACAAGTATTAGATATGATCTTAGAAAAATTACAATAGACATATTTGTATCAAAATAGCACCATCTAGTTCCTTATGGAAATAATAATTCATCATATTAGTATAGATGGAAAGTTCAGATTCAAAAACACTTTGAAAAGCAATTAGGAAAAACATGTCTGTTTGCTTCTGCTTGTAGATGCATCAGTTCTCTCTGGTGGGATATTCAAGAAACCAGTAACACTGGTTACCTAGCTGAGAAAGATGATTAATACATAGGCTTTTAGCTTTTTTGATTTTTAAATTTTGAACCATGAGAATGTATTATACTTCCAACAGTTACTAAGAACATTTTATCCTTCTGAGATTCCTCCAAATATACGGATTTGGATTTCTAGGAGTTTGCTTAAGATGATTTTATATTGATACAGGCAGAGGAAGGATAAACTTTCACTGAGAAATAAGTATAATGATGTTATAAATCATTGACTGTCTATTATTTGTTGGCTACTTTGCTAAGAGATTTATGTGCCTTCCTGTTTAATCCTCATCACAAAATTTGGGATAGGTGCTGTTTTCCCTATTGTACAAATGAGAGGATTAAGGCTTATTATGGATAGGTAGCTTTTCTGAGATCTCATAGGTAGTAAGTAACTAGTATAACCTGTTGCTGTATAATCCAGGCAGTCTAACTATTGGGCCTTTTAGCTAAAAACAAGCTGGTAGACATTTCCCAATCTGAGTCCTTTATTGGTTTTTAACTCATTTATAAACTCTAGTTAGTACTTATATAATCATTCATTCTCCTTCAAGTTAGCATTAGAAAAATTAGTGTCAGTGATTGTGTCCTGCTGGGGCATCTCTAGATCAGTCCTGAAACATACAGGCCTCAAGGCCAGATTAACCTGAGAGGCCAGAGGATGACCCAACCATGAGAAGATCACTTCCTCCCCAGATTCAAGTTCTATCTAAAATGAATTATTTGATCTATGAGCCTGAAACCCAGTTAAGGAATGGACATTGAAGTCAGCGCCTGGGATTGGTCAGACACATGGTACAAAACAATCACCGTTTGATCCACTTTATCGCACTATTGCACATTTTTCAGAAATTTGCCTAATTAATGACCCTACTTTCATAAAAACATGGATATATGTAAGTGCTAACACATTAAACTTGGAAGGGGAAAAAGAGATTTCCCAGACAGCACTGACCTATGTGCTACATTGTTCTAATTCCGGAACTGGGAATGACTCCAGCAGACCCACCCATGGCTGAAAATATTCTGGCCTCTTGCAACACTCACCCCAGGTGAAGACGATCTGCTGACCCCTAACTGTAGGTTCAGACACAGACCCTTGCCAAGACCTAGTCCTGTAAAAAAACGTAGAGTCTGTTTGTGTTGTTTCCTCATGAAATCAGTTAGGAATGCCAGCCAATAAGGAAGCTTTTAGAATAATCCAGGTAAAATACAATAGAATCTGATGTAAAACAATGGTGACAGGGATGGAGAGGGAAGGAGATGAACTGCGGAGGTGTAAAAGGTGAAATTTATTGGCCCTGAATCATCATAAGGTGTGAAGATTGAGGTAAAAAAAAAAAAAAAAAAAAAGAGTCAAAAAAACACTGCCAGATTTTTTAGTTGAATAACTTAGTAGGTGACTGATGCTATCCTTGGAGACTCTGAGAGAGAAGTTGAGGTTTGGGGCAGTTATTTTTGCCTTTCATTTGGTTTCACTTATGCTTGCTTGCTTTTTATTTTGGTGAGTTAGAAAGTGGTTAGAAGGTGATTAATTGATTTCATTTCAAAAACAAGCCCTATCTAACCAGCTTCTTGTTTCCCTTTGGTTTCTACCCCAGTCTTTGTGATATTTAAAAAGACACAAAGAGGGGCACCTGGGTGGCTCAGTCGGTTAAGCGTCTGACTTCGGCTCAGGTCATGATCTTGTGGTTTGTCGGTTCAAGCCCTGCATCAGGCTCTGTGCTGACAGCTCAGAGCCTAGAGCCTGCTTCAGATTCTGTGTCTCTCTCTCTCTATGTCCTTTCCCCACTTGCCTTCTGTCTCTCAAAAAAAATAAACATTAGATGATAGATAGATAGATAGATAGACAGACAGACACAAAGAGACCCCAAAGTACCCAGGAGACAAGAATCCTGCAGTACTTGTAGGCAAAAAGTTTTCTGAGGCTAGATATCACAAACTGGCACCCATGAAACTGACTCCACCTTGGAAACTGCCGAAAATGGGGATGTTTCACTTAAAAAGACAGATGCTTGGGGCGCCTGTGTAGCTCAGTCGGTTGAGCAACTGACTTCAGCTCAGGTCATGATCTCGCGGTTTGTGAGTTCAAGCCCCACGTCGGGCTCTGTGCTGACAGCTCAGAGCCCGGAGCCTGCTTCTGATTCTGTGTCTCCCTCTCACTCTGCCCCTCCCCCACTCATGCACTGTCTCAGAAATAAATAAACATTAAACATTTTTTTAAATAAAATAAATTTAAAAAATAAAAAGATAGATGCTTGTTTCTGTATTTGCAAAATTTCGGGTCCAGATACCCACATGACACTACCAGTTAAAGCTGACCCTTTAACCAGGGCACTTGTTCTTCATTACATCACCATCTCCTCCATCCCAGCTTCAGTTTGTACATCACCTGCTGGCTTCCCTAGGTATTCTATTTTAAATCCCCTGCCTTAGGCGAAAAGCTTGGACTAGCTCTGAAATCCCTTCCCCTCTGTAAATATTACTCCCTACTCCCACCCCAGATTTGTGTTCACTGCCCCTAAGAACCGCCTAAAGGAAGAAAAACATTTTCTTCTTAAATATAGGTTGGATATTATTCTCCCTCTATCCACTGGATTCTGGGTCATTACTCAACTGTTTTGTACTTCCATGGTAACCTGAAACCCTCCTTCCACTTTTAGCCACCATTACACCTTAGTTAACAGTGCCCACCCCAAAAGAGACTTGGTTGAGAGATAAAGATGCAGAACAAGTACTGTCCAGTTGTTAAGTGCCTGGAGCCCTGGATTTAGACCAGCCCTCACTCTGATAGGACCTCTGCTCTTTGCTACCCTCTACTATTTTCTAGACACCTAAACCTAACGTGCCAGATTAAATATCTGGATCTATCCACCCATTCCAAACACTTGATTCCGATCTCAGGATGTGCTCTTGGTACCTATTATCTCTCAGTGCTCTCTTTCCCCACTCAAAACACCAGACATTGAACCTACCATTTATCTCAGTGAGTCTAAAAAAAAAAAAGATAGGGTGTGAGTTGTAGCAGATTTATATAGTTAAGGGAGGAGTCCCAAAGAAAACTTCTGTTATAATTAGTTGTTCTTACTGCTGGAAGTCTGCCTAATCTCTCACCTGTGTTGGGATAGAAACGTCTTCAGAACCCCTGGCACACCTGGTCACCTAAAGTGACTCTTCCTATGACCATTCACATATCTAGAGACCAAATCCACCCCTCATGAATTTCCCATCATACCACTATGCTATGGTTCCTCTGTCCAAGAACCACTTCTTTCTCACCAATAGCCCTAGAAATCTGGCCAGTATCTGTCTTCTACTCATTCTGACTTTGAGTTTGAATGTCTTCTACTCATTCTGACTTTGAGTTTGAATGTCTTCTACTCATTCTGACTTTGAGTGTGTGAGGACACATAAGCCAGCTGGAAGTCTGAGAAACCTCCATTTAGATTTAAACAACTAGTTTTGTCATGGGCAACATGAATGAAGCACCCAATATATTCCAGGTTATAGCAGTGCAGAAATGAGTAAGACATGGTGACTAACCTAGAAGAATAGGCAGAAATATATTAGTTACGTATTTGTGTGGTAAGTGTTCTGACAGAACCACGATCACACTTTTATGGTATACTAGGAGGCACAGATGAGGAGCACCTAATTTCTAGCATAGTGTTTCTCAAACTTTATTGTATTTGCAAATCACCAGAAATCTTGTCAAAATGAAGATTCTGAGTCATCATGTCTTGAGTGGGACTGATAATCTGCATTTCTAACGAGCCTCCATGGCAATGATGCTGGTCCATGGGCTAGACTTTGAGCAGCAAAGTCCTACAGAACGAGGAAATACTTCCCAGAAGAGATGGTGTTAAAGAATGAATAGGACTTGCCCAGTAAAATAAAATAAAGGTGGTCCAGGCACAGAAACAACACAGTTTGAAAAGTCATAAAGGGGTTTTCTATTGACTTAATAATTAGCATACATACTATTAGAACTAGGCAATCCGACTGTTGAAATTAATAGTGTTCAAAAAATGTGGATTGGCTAAAATGTTTTAGAAATACTCTCCACCATTGCCTGAATGGGAGGATATAAGAACCCACTGAAGCCTACACCCCAAGTTCCTTAGAGACAACACTGATGCCCTTGTCACTCATCAGTCAGTGTCTAGCCAACAGTTCAGGAGGACACGGAATCCAACTTTAAATGTTGCCATGTGTGCTTCAATGAGAATTTGCCTTATGAAGTGCAGTTAAGAAACCTCAAATAATAGTGCACTGGTGCTTCATTAGACTTATATTTTGTGCCTGCTTCTCTAATAAATGTCTAACAGATGTCCACATATGTCACAGACTATTATCTGACATGTTCTCATTACTCCTAGACATGCAGCTATGGGGGAGTAGCTAACCAGCCCTCACCATTCCAAAAGCTTTGATTGCTCTTCTTATCAGCTAAACCTTAAGAGTTGTTGACTCAGGTAAGTTGACATCATATCTGTAAAATGAAGGTAGGAATATTTGCCCTGTCCCCTCTTTAAGAACAAACTGGGATAGATGTACTCAGAAGGATTAAAATATGATGAAGGTGTTTTTAAAGAGCCACATAACTTCAAGAGCCAAGAGGATTCTTACAGTAGCCACCAATGTAGAAGTTCCTAAATTTGCATGATCAGAAGAATAATCTAAGGTTCTTATAAAAAATACATATTCCCAGATCCTACCAATGCAAATTCTGATTCAGCTGTCTGGGGGAGGCCCACAAATGTAAAAAGTACCCCAAGTGATCCTTTATAATTTTGTTAATTTGGGGAAACTCTGCACTGTGAAATGGAATACGGGGCACCCAGAACAGAATACTCAAAACTCTATCTCCCATCACCAGGTTCATCATACAGAACAGCACCTCTATACCACTCCCATCACCATGAATGACTCACAGCAAATATTTCCCAGGCAGGTAGCTCCCTCCCTCCTGGCAATTCATGTAAAATATGAGACTGAATTGATGCTATATGCAACACAGCCTACAAAAATATTTGAGAAGCAAAGATTTGGGACTTCCAATACAATAAATTATTTTTCTTCATCACTCTACAATCAACAAATTTCTCCTACTTGAAAATTCTTTGAACTTTTATCCTCAAACATGAGCAAATAGAATGAGTCACTTAAAGACATACTCTGGCAACTGTATCTTTCTAAAGCTGTGCTATATCAGAGTCCTGGAAGGTGTGGCCACAGGAAGAACATTACGTGGACCAGGTATCAGATATTACATTCATTATGCTTACATAAAATATCCATGACAAAACAACCTTAGCAGGCCATCTATGTACTCGAATTGTAACTACCACATAAAGACTCCCCAGTGGTGGGCACAGCTACACACAGACAGTGGATGACATCAGTAAATTTCTTACCTGGGAGTCACAACCAGCTGGATGGTCCTCTTGTACTTCCCTCATAGAACCAGACCCATGAGCTCCATAACCAGGTTAGATTCAAACTTAGCTGCTTAGAGAATACAATCAAATAAACCCTTCAATCCAATTATAAAATACTGCTTTAGTTTGAGGGTGGTAAACCTCCAGATTTTATTATCCCTACAGGTGCTGAAAACATCAGGCTGAAAGCATCAGTCGATTTAAAATACGCCTGTGCTGACTAGAGAATGGGAAATGGGATACAGTTTTTACCTTGAAGGCTGACTGAAGGAGGATGACCCATGGTGAATGTCACAGGTCAATTGGGCAGACTGTGTCCAAGCGAGTCAGCATGTGCTAAGGATTTCTTGCTATTTGTTCTTGTCTTTATTTTTCCAATGTGGTTGAATCTCTGTACATTTAGCCTTATAAACATCTCCCCCACTACTAATAACCAGAGAAAAAAATGTTTGTAATAAAAATGTACAATCTAGAGATCAAACCATTTTACAAAAGCTTCAAAAATATTTATATTTTCTTACCAAACAATGACATGCACTTCAAACACTTGAACATAATATTGTCTATTTTTCTCTCACTTGATTACAGATTAATTTCAGCTTAAACACACGTGATCTTCTTTCCAACTTATCTGCTTCAACAAGAAACCATGAGGGTTCTTTATCACCTGTAAAATATCTTTAACATTGACTAGTAAGTAATGGTAACTATTTTATTAATAAAAGAAATATATTTTGGGACACCTGGGTGGCTCAGTCGGTTGAGCCTCCGACCAGCTCAGGTCATGATCTCACGGTTTGTGGTTCAAGCCCTGCATCAGGCTCTGTGCTGACAGCTTAGAGCCTGGAGCCTAAGTTCTGTGTCTCCCTCTCTCTCTGTCCCTCCCCTCCTCTCTCTCTCTCTCTCAAAAATAAATAAACTTAAAAAAAATTTAAAAAAATAAAAAAATATTTTTTAAATGACTGTGGTTGCCAGACACCAAAGGGTTAAAAAGACATCGATAGATCCAGAGGACAAATTCACAAAGCAGTTAAATTGCAGAGTACTTACATGAAGCAATCTTGCCTATTTTACTTCAAAATGAATGCTGTGAACTGAAAATTTTAGATGAAAGACACCTAAGACCTAAATCAGAAGTTGGTCGATTGTCCCTTTTTTAAAGGACAGGGACAGACGTTGCACATCACAGCTCTCCTCCTAGATAGAGTGCTTTCTTGCAAATGGTTGTGAAATGCTCACAAATGCTAACAACTACACATAACAAGCACACAGCCAGAAGAGGTCCCAGAGGAGCTTTCAAAGACAATTCAAAATCAAAGTTCTGGTTCTCTGCGTGAGCCAGAGAGTCAGTTCTGTCACTAAGTATCTCAGGCCTCACCTTCCTCACCTAATTATGGGAAGCGCATCTGTGCAATGTGTCGTGAAGGATTACCAGGGGGATGAATGAGACAAAGTATAGAGGCAGCGCAATTTCAAATAAGACTTCCTTTACCGTAACTTTTCTGCTAAACACTACCAGCATTTTCATTTTCAGCCCTTGTATCAATTTAGTCTGTGTTTCTCCTCTCCTGACACCCTTTGTAACCAGTATGCTGACCTTCCTGCTTTCTGATTGTACAGGGTTCCCTTTATTTTCATTTTCTGTTTCCCCGACATAACCACCAGCCCATATAACCACTAGCCCTTAGTACAGCACCCCGTTCTTTTTTTTTAATAAGTAAACTCTACGCCCAGCGCGGGGCTCAAATTCACAACCCCAAGATCAAAAGTTGAACACTCTACTGATTGAACTGGCCAGGTGTCCCCAGTACCCATTCTTGAAGCTACCTCACCACTGGATAACAAGACTTTTATTTTCACTGATTAAGTACAGTAGATCAGCATGACATGGTGACAAAATTTCACACTTACCCAAGGAATCAGAGCAGAGGTGTTTCCCCTAGATGAGTGGCTAAACTGTGGTTATCAGAGCCAAAGGCACTGGGGCAGAATTATCATCTTCTAATCATTAGAGATGCATCGGGCAACTTTTATCAGAAGCTCATAAAGCAAAGACATCCACACTAAACATGAGGAAGTCTGGAGCAATGGCCTATTTCCAAACCTGCCAAATTCATTGAGTAAATTAGAGCAAAACTCACCTACCCTTTCCCACTTCCTAATATAGTTTTCATATATTAAGTAGTTATTTTCATCATAATCATGGACAAGCCTCCCTATGGCAACCATGGCGCATTCACTGTTTCAGTGATTATATGGCACTGAGCTCCCCCCCACTGACCCCTTTTCAGATTTAAGACAGAAATAGCTTAAAATTAACAACAACAACAAATTACATGTGCTTACAAGTATATACCCTTCAATCAGAAAACGCAGTAACACAACTCCAGGAGAGTGAGGTTAACAAAGATGGGGGTCATGTCAGCCAGTGGTGTTCCCTACACCAGGCCTGTCCTGCTGCCACACCTGGGCAACCGTTGCCTGACAAGAATCAAGCTTATTTATTTGGTCAATGCCATTGTTTCTCATTTAAGTCGTCCTGTAAAACAAACATAGAATACGCATTCCACTCTTATATCGTCTCAATTTTGTCAAAAGCCTGGCATGATGAGAAGGCAGCTGAGATTAAAAAAAAAAAAAAAAGAGCAGTGAAGCAGATTGCAAAGAATATTATGAAATTGTTGTTCACTTCTGCTTTTTTTTTAATTTTGCCCTCCTCTGAAAGTAACCACTGAATTCATCTTTCCATCTGTCTACACACAAGCTCTTTGTGAAGATTAAGATACATAGTTAACAAATCCATTGGTTACTTCACACTTAGCACTAAATCTCAACAGAAAATAAAAAAAAATAAAAAGGTTTACTGTCTTTTCCCAAAGAGGTGTGGAGAAACTATTTTCTGTTATTAAAAGCATAAGGGAAAAAAATGAAACTTATCTACGAGTCAAGAGACTATTTTTATATGTGACAAACACTGTATTTTAGCCAGGCATTGTAACATCAGTAATTCCCTTTGGAAACCAAATTTCCACTGTGTAATCGTGCCTCTGGTGACTTAGAACTGAGTCAGTTCGAACGCCATGCCTCTGGAATGCCAACTGGCTGTGGAAGTGTGAAGAAGCCTGTGTGGCCACTGACACTTGAGCGGCACTCACAGCCCTGAGGAAGGGCATCTTGGGTGCTGTGTGACGTCACAACCAGGTAGAGCACTGCCATTGCTCTAAAAGGAAAAGAATGTGGCTCCACCTTGCCAGGAAGAGGAATCTGACCAACTTCCCACAGGCAATTCTTTCAAGGTGAGTCACTCGTGCTCCCTGAGTGCACAGGTGAAGTGCACAGGAAGGACCACTCCACCTGCCAGGCCAGCAGGGGCCACACAATCAGCTTCTGAATCCCAGTGTTCAACTCATCTCCAAACACATTTTTATTTGAATTTCTAAACCCAAAGAATATACTTAATCACCGTCCCCAGCCTTCTCTCCTTTCAGAGGCTCATTAATTTCATAGATATTTAGGTGCCTATTATGTGTAAGACATACTAGGCCTGGAAAGGGAATGGTTACGGGCGGGGAAGCCAGAATTTTTTAGTTAAATGGAAAAAAACAGAGAAAAAGAACTGAGAAAGCTCTAAGAAGGAAGCAAACAGGCCCCTATAATAGAGACTCACAAGGGGGCTCTATTCAAGGAAGTCTCATGTTCCCACTTTCATGTACACTCTGGTTAAAACACAGGTTCCAGTCTAATGGGTCAGCAGTGGGACCTGGGATTATGCATTTCTTACAGACCTTACTAGGTCTGTTGCTGGTCCACAAACTGTATTTTTGAATAACAAAGGTACTAGGGTTTAATCAGTCAGTTAGGGAGTAGTGGTTTTCAAAGTGTAGTCACCAGATCAGCGGCTTCAGCATTACCTATAAGCTTATTAGGAAATGCAAATTCTCAGGCCCCAACCCAGACCTGCTGAATCAGAAACCCTGGGAGTGTCACCCAGCAATCTATATTTTAATCAGCCTTCAGTGTGATTCTGTTGCCCTCTGTACCCCAATACAGCAGACACTGGGCCACCTGTGGCTACGGAAGACTCAAGGTGTAGCCTGTCTGAAAATATGCTGTAACTGTGAATCACACACCAGATTTCAAAGACTTGAAGAAAGAATGTAAAAATACCCTATTAATATTTTTTTATATTGAATGCATGTTAAAATACTATTTGGGATATATTGGGCTAGACTGACTATACTGTTAACATTAGTTTCACCTGTTTTATTTTGCTTATTTTAATGTAACTAAAAGCTTTAAAATTATACATGTGCTTAGCATTATAATTACACTGGGCAGTGTAGTAAACTCTGAGAACTGCTCTGTAAAGCAACTGTTCTCGACTGGGACAATTTTGCCACCCAGGGAACACTTGACAGTATCTGGAAATATTTTTGGTTGTCATAAATGGGAGCAGGGGTTCTATGGAAATCTAGTAAATAAAGACTAGGGATGCTGATAAATATCCTACGATGCACAGAACGGCCCCCACAACAAAGCATTATCCAGTTCAAAATGTCAGTAGTACTGAGGTTTGAGAAATCCATTCTACCAGTGATTCCACACCTTAGAATCACTCAGGGACAGCTACAAAATACAGACACCTTTGCCCCTGGCCCATCCCGAGACTAATTAAATTAGACTCCCTGGTACAGGGGTCATGGCATTGGTTGTTCATTTCATTTTGTTATTTTAAATTCCCCAGGAATTCTAATGTACAGCCAGGATTGAGAACATCTGTTCCAGAGGCGACACTCATTTATGAACACTCTAGGGCTTACCCACCACCCCTCAGCCCTAGACCTGAGCATTTACACTTTTATCAAGTTTCCAGGTGATGCTGAAGTTGCTGGTCCAGTGTCCTGTGGAGCGTTTACATACTGTTCAACAGAGCACTAGGCATTTCTATTCTCCAGATGGCCCAGCACCCAGAGAAGGCAGAGATACTCCCTGGCTCGGGCAATAGCTTCCTCTGGAGAAAAGGACAACCCCATCACCGAAGGTGGTGGAACCTGACTGGAAGCTGAGGCTCTACCAAAGTGACTTCCTCATTTTGCCGAGGCAGATGCAACTCTTTCATGGGTGGCAAGGGCGTTACAGAGGCCAAGTGCTCACTTAAACCCTCGCTAGCCTACATTGCAAGCACAGAGCAAAATTTTCAGTTGCAGGTCACCTTAGTGAAACATCTTTCACTTGACTATTCAGTTCCTGCCCATACACAATTTACATCAATTTAAAAGTAAGTTTTTACAGTTTATAAAATTATACAGATTAAAATAACTTCTCCCTGAAACTAATTCTCAAGAAAGCAGGAGCCAAGGAAAACTAGAGCTTTAAACAATGGTTCTCTACTCCATAATTAACTTTTGAAAGGTATATATAAAAATCTAAAATAGGCAGCCCTCCATACAGACACCCAGGCAGACAAACAGGTAGACATGTGCACGTGCGCACACACACACACTCACACACACACACATCATTATCGTCTTGAGCACACAGCCCACCTGCTCTGCTCCAGCCACACTGGCCTGGCCACCTGCCTGCTCCTCCCAAGTGCCAGGCAGCTCAGGGCCTTTGCACTAAGACCTTTTCCCCAACATAATCTGAATGGATAACTTCCAACCTCCTCCTGGTCTTTCCTCAAACATCATCTTCCCTCTCCCATCTGGACCTCTCTTTCTCAAAGCCTTTTCCTGTGTTGTACTGTTTTTCCCATTATACTTACTACATTTTATCAGTACTACACAATTTATTTATTTATTCTGTCTCTTGTTTAGTGTCTCTCTGCTGGAATCAAAGCTCCACAAGGGGAGAAATCTTTATTGACAGGCCTCAAATTCCTAAAACAATGCCTGACACACAGTAGGTATGCAATAAATATCTGCTGATTGAATAGGTGTTTTTAAAATCCAAAACCTTGGCACAAGAACAGACACTCAGATCAATGGAACAGAATACAGAACCCAGAAATGGACCCACAAACGTATGGCCAACTCATCTTTGACAGAGCAGGAACAAATATCCAATGGAATAAAGACAGTCTCTTCAGCACGTGGTGCTGGGAAAACTGGACAGCGACATGCAGAAGAATGAACCTGGACCACTTTCTGACACCATACACAAAAATAAACTCAAAATGGATGAAAGACCTCAATGTAAGACAGGAAGCCATGAAAATCCTCGAGGAGAAAGGCAAAAACCTCTTTGATCTTGCCCGCAGAAACTTCTTACTCAACACGTCTCCGGAGGCAAGGGAAATAAAAGCAAAAATGAACTACTGGAACCTCATCAAAATAAAAACCTTCTGCACAGCGAAGAAAACAATCAGCAAAACTAAAAGGCAACTGACAGAATGGGAGAAGATATTTGCAAATGACATGTCAGATAAAGGGTTAGTATCCAAAATCTATAAAGAACTTATCAAACTCAACACCCAAAAAACAATTAGTCCAGTGAAGAAATGGGCAAAAGGCACTTCTCCAAAGAAGACATCCAGATGGCCAACCAACATGTGAAAAAATGCTCAACATCACTCATCATCAGGGAAATACAAATCAAAACTACAATGAGATACCACCTTACCCTGTCAGAATGGCTAACATTAACAACTCAGGCAACAACAGATGTTGGCGAGGATGCAGAGAAAGAGGATCTCTTTTGCACTGCTGGTGGGAATGCAAGCTGGTGCAGCCACTCTGGAAAACAGTATGGAGGTTTCTCAAAAAACTAAAAATAGAACTACCCTATGACCCAATAATTGCACTACTAGGCATTTATCCAAGGGATACAGGTGTGCTGTTTTGAAGGAACACATGCACCCCTATGTTTCTAGCAGAACTATCAACAATAGCCAAAGTATGGCAAGAGCCCAAATGTCCATCCATGGATGAATGGATAAAAAAGATGTGGTATATATATATATATATATATAAAATTGTTTATGATATATAATAGAGTATTACTTGGCAATCAAAAAGAATGAAATCTTGCAACTATGTGGATGGAACTGGAGGGTATTATGCTAAGTGAAATTAGTCAGAGAAAGACAAAAACCATGTGACTTCACTCATATGAGGACTTTAAGAGACAAAACAGATGAACATAAGGGAAGGGAAACAAAAATAATATAAAAACAGGGAGGGGAACAAAACAGAAGAGTCTCATAAATATGGAGAACAGGGGCGCCTGGGTGGCTCAGTCGGTTGGGCGTCCAACTTCGGCTCAGGTCATGATCTCATGGTCCGTGAGTTCAAGCCCCGCATCGGGCTCTGGGCTGACAGCTCAGAGCCTGGAGCCTGTTTCGGATTCTGTGCCTCCCTCTCTCTCTGACCCTCCCCTGCTCATGCTCTGTCTCTCTCTGTCTCAAAAATAAATAAATGTTAATAAAAAAGATTTAAAAAAAATAAATATGGAGAACAAGCTGAGGGTTACTGGAGGGGTTGTGGGAGGGGGGATGGGCTAAATGCGTAAGGGGCATTAAGGAATCTACTCCTGAAATCATTTCACCATATGCTAACTAATTTGGATGTAAATTTTAAAAAATAAAAAATTAAATTAAAAAAATTAAAAATTTTAAAAAATAATAAATTGAAAAAAATTTAAAAATAAAATCCAAAAACTCACAACTTTACTGCTTTTATTAAATTATTTCCAATTTTTTTTGGGGGGGTCTGTATCTATGCTGTACCTCAAGGAAAGAATTAGCTTATTTGACAAGCCATCATCAAGCAAACTGAGAATTCAACCACTTTCTGAAACTGAAACACTGTCACTGTGACAGCACCATGTGAATGACAGGAAATGATCATCAAGATCAAAGATATCCAAAGAGGCCAGACGAATAAGGGTCTGGTGAATCAGGATACGGAGTCTGAATTATATTTTCAAGTAACTAGGAAGCCATCAGAGCGTGCAGGTGGTAGGTTAGGCAAAGACACTGAGCATCACAACATGTGGTAGGTAAGACCCACTGGACAGCTCTGAGGGTGGCACCGTCCATAGTTTTTTTCAGTAATCTTTCTGTCCCTGATCATCTGATGATACATAGTTTAGCAGGCTGGGAAGCACTGGATTCACTAGAAATGCAGAGTCAACCCATCCTCGGAGTACTAGTCTATTTAACCTCTAGACCCTCGCTACTCAAAGTGTGGTCTGCGGACCAACACCAACAGCATCACCTGGAGGACGATAAGAAATACAGAATCCTAGACCCTACTCTGACCTACAAAGCTGAAATCTGCATTTTAATAAGATGCCCAGGTGACTGGGCTGCAAGTTAAAGTTGAAGCAGCACTGTCCCAGGGTACAGAATATTGGTCGATTGCTTTACTTTTAGTTCTGTAGGGACCACAGTGGGGAAAGGTAGATAAGAGAACTTTCTCCCCATTTTCTAGATTATATATTCACTGGCTGCCTGTGGCAGTGACTTATATCCTTGAATAAAGTGCCCAAAGAGACAATAAATCCTCCCTGCCTGACACTGAAGCAGATGTGTTAGAAAGTTCTCCAAGTTCGGGGCGCCTAGGTGGCTTAGTCAGTTAAGTGTCCAACTTTGGCCTAGGTCATGATACCACGATTCCTGAGTTCAAGCCCCGCATCGGGCTCTGTGCTGACAGCTCAGAGCCTAGACCCTGCCTCAGGTTCTATGTCTCCCTCTCTCTCTACCCCTCCCCTGCTCATGCTTTGTCTCTCAAAAATAAATGTTAAAAAAAATTCTTTTAAAAGGAAAGTTCTCCAAGTTCATGGTTTCTTCATGCAACATCATTTTTTCCAAACTTTTCATAGAAATTTTCTCTTTACCTTATTAACGCTTCAAAGGGTGGTCAGGGGACTCCTGGTGGTCTCCAAGACCCGTTTGAGGGGTTGCAAAGTCAAAACTAATACTATGACGTTGTGTGCCTTTTTCATGCTCATTTACCCATGAGTGTACAAAATGCAAAAAGTCACACTGCAGCTAACTCTTCGGAAACTATCACTTTGAATGTATTGTCAGGGAAGAATATTCACTTACCTAGAAAGGCCATCTGTGGAAGGCTGGATTTTCTTCATATGTTTCAGCTCAAACATGTTACAACAGATGAAATGCGGAAGCAGGTATGAGAATCCAGCTGTCTTCTATTAAGTCAACCATTAAGGAGATTTGCAAAAATGTAAAATATTGCCACTATTCTCATTATTTTGGGGGGTTTTGGAAATAGTAACATTTCATGAAAATACGTTATTTGTGTTAACATGCCACAGGCTTATTACTTTAAACAAATTAAAGAAATATTTCACAAATTTCTGTTCTAATTCCTAATACAGTATATATTCATAAATATAGCTCACATGTACAACAGCTCTCTGAGTCCGCCACAATTTTTAAGAGTATAAAAGTGTCTGGAGATAAGAAGGCTTGAGAATCCCAGTTAGGGCGAAGTAAAATGAAGGCTGAAAAACATCTTGTGAGAAACAAGCTCTTCAAGTAGACCGTTGGGTAGGCAGGATGAAGTATGCTGATAAGAAAGAAGTCATCCTGCCTCTAAAATAAACAGAACCATGAGCAGGAATGGAAGTGTCTATAATAGGTTCTCAGTGTTTTCTTATTGTGGCTATTTACAGTCATAAATAACTGACGTGCTAAAACCAGGCACACTCCCCACTCAGGACCCTGCTGTTCTCTCTGCCCAAGAATGCTCTTCTACCAGCTGTCCGTACGACTCATTTCCTCACCTCTCTCAAGTCCTTGATCAAAAATCCCCATCCCAATAATGCCCACCCTGACCACCCAGTTCAAAATTGCAACCCTCCACACACTATTCACACACATTTCCAATTCTCTTCACCCAGCTTGGCCTTTTCTTTTTCCATAGCACTTACCACCTGCTACAACACCAGGTAGTTCATGTGTTTATTACGTCTACTGATACTATTCACCCTTGCTAGGATGTAAGCTGCATTGAAGGAAGGCTTTTTCTCCGTTTTCTCTCTATCCCAATCATCTATTCTAGAGCAGTACCCAGTACACAATGTCTTACATTAAGTATAGGGTAAATGAAGGAGAGTGAGTTTTGCAGATAGAGGCAGCGAAGACTAGCAGATCAAGATTGGCTGTTAGATTTAAGCAAAACCTGGATCTGAACCTTGTTTGGACAATTACCGGGCTCATGCTCTCTGGCAAGTTACTGAACTCCCTAGCCCTCAATTTTCTCTCATGTAAAATCTACCTCCCAGGAGTGTGGTGAGAATAAGAAGATAATATCTGAAAACTATGTATCACCTGGAACTCAGTAACTGATCATTATTCACACTACTGCAGACATCGCATCATTATTAGCTATTTTATGCTATTTATGCTCCCAGAAGGCAGTGTCCAGCATTTCCTGATTGGATTAAAGGCAATGGACAGCCTCAGGTTCACCTTTGCTACTTAAAGAGTAGCTCCATTTTCCATTGCTCAAGAAGATAGTATCTTTCCAGACTCAGGGATATAAATAAAATAGCTTTAATGCATAGCATGTCTATGCTGGAAGCATTATGAAAGGTCACTTAATTCAATCTTTATGTTATCTTAACAGGTAAGTAAATGGAGGCCTGAGGTGAAAAAGTTTTCTAAAAATCACATAGAGGGGCACCTGGGTGGCTAAGTAAGGTGAGCATCCTACTTCAGCTCAGGTCATGATCTCACGGTTCGTGGGTTCGAGCCCCATGTTGGGCTCTGTGCTAACTGACTGCTCAGAGCCTGGAGGCTGCTTCAGATTCCATGTCTCCTTCTCTTTCTGCCCCTCCCCTGCTCGTGCTCTGTCTCACTCTGTCTCTCAAAAATAAATAAATGTAAAAAGAAAAAAATTTTTTTAAATCACATAGATTGTTGGCATAGAGCAGAACCTAAAACCCAGGTTTCTGGAGGTCCAGAACAACGTTCTTTCCACTACAGTCAGCATGGAAACTGTTTATTGGAACCCTTAAAAAGCTCCAAACTGTTTCATCTCATACAAGATTAGCACAGAGCAGAAGATACTTGAGATCATGTCTGGAATGGATACAAGATGCCTCTGTATCACTCAGTGTCATCTTGATAACTCATAATTAATGGTTTGCATAAGAATAAACATTGGACAAATAAATCCTACTTATATACTGAAAGAACACTAAGTTCCTACATACAGCCATCCAGAAGATTCTAATCAAGGAAAGATAATTCAGTCAAGTAATTGCTACAGTTTTTTCAACTTTAGATCTCTTAGACTGTATCTATAAATTGTACATTTGGTCAACTACTCATTAACCAATTTAGTCAACTATTGTATCTTTTACCCTGAGTATTGCTCACAAGTGTCAGAAATAGTAAAATCCATGGGATTTAGTACCACTGTTGTTAGTAGTGCCTCCTAAACGCATATTCAAAATTGGCCCACATGCTTTTAGGTAGGTACTTAAAAAGCTGGCTCTTCTATTTGTACAGGCAAATGATCAAATGACATGCAAAGGGAAGTTGGGTAAACATTTAAATATGCAAGATGTGACAGTCCGGTCTCTGAGCAAGCCTCAAGAAAAAAAAAAAAAATTACTAAAAATAGACCAAGGAAGCAAACAAAAGAATTGTTATGGAAACATATTTGAATCACTAAAAGCAAATTAAAGATTCCTCCTATTTGCCAAACATTACCAGTCAGACACTACTACATATTACAGGCCTGTGCAAATCAACATCCTAAAACAATAGTATGTGGAACGTAGTACCATGGTTGACCTCCAAGACAGTGCAAAACACTGAATAATAGGAAATCCCCCACTCGCAGTTGATTATGAAGTTCTTTACCTGAAGAATCTAATCTTCAATCCATCTTAAATTCTATTTAACAAATATTTACTAAGCACCTGCCGAGTTTGAAGCACCTGAATTCAAGGATGAATGAAATTTTAATATATTACCCAGCTTAGAATTTAAGAAAGTCCAGACCCAGTCTGTTTTGAAAACAATGGGTAGATAAGGAAATGAGAATAAAAGCACCCATGTTTATGTGGGGTAGAAGTCACACAGCCCTCACCACTAAGCAAAAGCTAAATGTATAATCATGCTGAGTTGATTTCAGGAGAAAAACAAACAGGAAATGAAAATATTCTAACAGACTAAGTTTCACCGGTTGGATAGGAAATGAAAGCAATAATTTTATCATAGCTAAATAGGAAATATATGATCAAGGAAAGGTAAACACCTATCCAGAACCAATGATGTAAGCATACAGAATGTGAGGGGAAGAATAAACAGTGCCCTGAGTCTAAAGAATATTGAGGCATCCACTGAGGAAACCAGTCATGCTATTATCATAGATGACACTCTCCTGCATAGGCATTAGGACATCTAAGTAATAAAGCATATTTGTCCCCACCCCATTTCTTGCTCCAACAGACCACACCCAGCCAGGGCCAACACAGTATACACAAGGATTAGGTGAGACTTGGCAAATGTCAACTAATATAGACTAACAAAATGTCTTGGGTCATTCTAGCCTTCTGAAAATCAAATAAGTAAATGTTGCCTGTTTAGCTCTGGAAAACTGAAGGAATGGGGAGTATTTGGCAATGCAACTTACTTTCCCTAGCTGCAAATAAGAGATCTGGAAGGTTTCTTCAGATTTTAGAGCCTGGACATCTTAAATAATTAACATTTCTTAAATAAGCCCCCACAAAACCAAGTTAGATCTATACACATTTATTTGCTTGCATGTTTCCCCAGTTCTTCTCTTGAAGGAGACTGCATATATTGTGGTTAGGAGCATAAGCTCTAAAGTTAGCCTGGGTCAGAATCAGGCCCACCGCTGTTGGCTATGTGATCTCAGAAGAGTTAATATTGTTTACCCTCTATTTCCTATCTGTAAAAGAGAAAAGATAGCAGGATCCTACTACTACGGATTGTTGTGGGGCTTAAAAAAGGCTACCATATGGTAAGATTTCAATAACTCTGTCCATGATTAGCATATGGTATTCATAGCAAAGGGGAATGCAGTGCCAGTGGCCATCACTGGCTTGAAGAGAGAGCAGGCAGCATAGTGTTTTTAATATTGTATTGTCCTTCCTACTGGGCTCCTTCTTAAATGAATTCAAGTATTGATATGTATCTTTATTTAGTTCATCTATTCTAGATGGCCCATAGTGGTCCTGTGGGGTCTCTCTGAACATCCCCTCTCACGTGTGGTGATACTCACCTCTAGAAGGATTATGCCTCTATTTCCCTCATTAGGTTAGGCTCTAAGTAAGTTAGTTTCCATTCTAGCACTTCTTTTGACATCCAAGAAAAGCAGATTCCACACTGAGCCCTGACCTCCAACATCATCCAGCAGGAAAACGGACAGTGGATGTGTTCAGGGCACTGCCCTCTGCAGCCTGGTTAAGGGAGCAAAGTGCAGCACTTAAATGCAGAAAATGACTTTGAGAATGGTTCCAAGAACAGTGAAAGCTTCTAGACATAAGGGGCCCTGCCGGCCATGGTGGCCATGGTTGACTCACTAGTGTGTGGACAATAAACTGTCCCGGAATCCATAGGGGAGAATCCTTAGCAGGGGCTTTAATGATTCCTTGACATATGCTAGGAATGCACATACTAAGTTCAATGTATGATAATTAATTAGATCTTCGAATTATCAAGCCAAAAAGAATGCTCAAAGTAAAAACAAACCTAAAAAAAAAAAAAAAAAAAGTCTTTTTCAGTGAGAAAAAACAATAACAGGAAGCAGAGTCACCTTTCCTGACCTCTTGGGTACCTTTTATCAGGATCTTTAATCTATACAGCTTAGAGTCCCATACACCATGATTTTGAAACTTTGTACCAGGTTTGCATAAAGATCCCCAGGACTGTTACTGTAGCTTGAATTATTGGTATGTAGAATACAGAAATTGAAGCCATCAAATCTTGGGTTTCTCTAAACCAAGACTGTAGCATCATGAAAATACACAGTTTTGGTGGAATTGGTCCAACTGCCCTCTTCTCTGAGGCATTCTTCTTGGGCCCTCCATGCAGAAGGCTGAGGGATCATTTGATGGTCTATGAATCTACTTTGTTTCTTCTATAGCTCAACTTTTCCACTTTCAGCCCCAGTAATGCTAGAAGTTATACAGCATATCATGCCCAAAAGAGAAGTAACTTGAAGCAAACGCTTTAACAAATGGGCAACTTTTAAAAATCTGGCTTTCTTTTAGAAACTGCCACAATAAAGGTTAAAATAAAGCACATGAGGCACCTGAGTGGCTCAGTCAGTTAAGTATCCGACTTCGGCTCAGGTCATACTCTAACAGTTTGTGAGTTTGAGCCCCATGTCGGGCTCTGTGCCGACAGCTCAGAGCCTGCTTTGGATTTTCTCTCTCCCTCTCTCTCTGCCCCTCCCCTGCTCATGCTCTCACTCAAAAATAAACTTAAAAAAAAACTAAAAAAAATAAAGTACAGATATGAACACCTAAATACCATAAAATACGCTCCAATATTAGCAGTGTGTCTGCCATTATAACAAGACAAATGTCCAGTGATGAGGCAAAGGCTAACTGAAGTGACCAGGTTCCAAATGGAGACAGACATGTTTACTTTCAGCTACTTCTCCCTAAAAAGAAAAAAATACATATTCCAAAGAGTTATGTGCTCTTTCAGTAACAACACTATGCGTCCAATTTCTCTGAAGGCTCTTGTTATATGCTAATAAGAGAACTATCTGCATGTTATCTGTGGATAACCAAAGCCAAGGAGAACACATACCTACTTAGGAAAGACAGCCAGGTAATGTGAAAAGCAAAGCCACTCTCCGGAGCAGCTGGAAACACTCATGCTGAAAGATGGCCATCTTGCTATTGTGGTTGTTCTCAAAACTCTCAGGCCATAAAATCACCTGGGAATATTGTGAAAGCTGTGTATTCCCAGAGCCCTACCCCTCTGAGGATACTTAAGGAGTAAGGCCCAGGAAATTGTATTTAGAACAAGTATTCCAGGAATATCAGAGATATGTGACTAAAGGGTTGAAAATAGAGTCCACAGGCGAGGGCCAAAGATGTGAGTTATTTAGAAAAACTGAAACAGGATTTCATTTTTTTTCAAGCACTGTGTACGAAGATTATAGATATACATGTATAGATAAGGAAAAATTTTTTATTTCTACTAAACTGGACAACTTCAAATTGCAACACAGACATATAGATAAGACAGGCTAACTGAATGTTATGTTACTTGGCTAATTAGAGTCAAGAATGGAAATTATAGATATTTCTTCTGGAAGGATTGTAAGAATAAAGTATCAGGATTTCTTTCAGAATGTTTTTATGAACAGGACTTTGTAAAAACAGGGAAGACAAATAGACTGCCTGAAAAGATTTATCATCTGATCCCATCATGATTTTATGAGAGGAAAGGGCATCTTTTCCAAGGAATCTTGATGTTACTGTAGAACTGCTGTCACATGTTGGCCACATGACCCCAGCACTGCTTCCATCTATTTGTCCTGCTTTTGCCAATCATTGTTTATGCTCCCACACACGTAAACAAGATATGAAAGAATCAATGCCAAATTAGTTTTGAACAAATTGAATTATTGTTTAACTAGATACTACCTGCGGGAGGCGGGGGGGGGGAGGGCTTTTAGAGACACTCCTGCTGTTTTTAAATTCAGCGTAAGAGAAACCCTAAATCTCCTATCTCTTCTTCCAGGAAACAAATGCAACCCATACATGTAAAAGGAGTAGGGGGAGGAGAAGGAAGAGGAGGAGGGCTAGGAGGAGGACAAGAAAGAAGAGGACAAAGAGGACTAGAAGAAGGAGAAGGAGGAGGAGGGGAAAAAGAGGGAAAGGAGGACTAGAAGAAAAAGGAGGAGAAGGAGGAGGAGGAAGCAGAAGACGAGGAGGATAAGGAAAAGGAGAAGGGCTAGGAGAAGGAGGAGGAGAAGATGAAAAGGAGGAGGGGGAAAGAGGAGGAGAAGGACCTTCTGTGTAAGTGAACCACATTTTCACATGTAATTGGCATGACTTCTGTGCAAGAATGAATAATAACTTTGCAAGGGAACCATAAAAATATATTCGTTTTCCTCTGCCATGTAGAAAATGTAAAAATTACATTAGTTCTGTGCATTGTAGGATATTTAGTAGCATCCCTGAGTTCTACCCACTTGATGCCAGAAACACGACCCATTCCCAGTTGTGACAATCAAAATATCTCCAGATATTGTCCCTGGAGGATAAAATCATCCATGGTTAAGAACCACAGTACTAGAGCAATAATCAATCAAGGTAATCTCAACCTGCTTCCAACTGCTGAACATAATTATAGTGCAACATAACTAGAATGTACCTGTTCCTAGAATGCTCTAATTAGCATTTCTGGGTCTCTTCCTCTGTCCTGTTGTTTAGACATAGCAATACATGGAAAAGATGGGCAAGATATCAGCAGCATTCATGAGTAGGGCACACATGACCAGGAGAAAATCACTGCAGATTGTAACCCACTATGGGAACTCCAAAGGAAGAAAAAAAACGGATACAGCCAGGGTGTTCCCAGCTACCCATAGCTTCCGCAACTGAAAGTTGCCACAGAAGGGGACCAGAGTCATGGCTCTGCCACTATCTGCCCCTTATTTGGACTGATCTTCCTCTGCACCTAGGCTTGAATGTACATGAAGGTGATGTAAAGTAATGTTTGTTTTGGTTGTCACTTTGGTGACCTGGTGGTTTCAAGTCATGGACTTTGGAGTCACAATAACAGCATTCAGACCCTAGTTCTGCCTTTTACTATCTGGTGATCTTCAACAAATTACTTTATCTCTTCAAGTCTCAGTTCCCTCATCTGTAAAATGTGAGTAATAAAATCAACTCCACCAGGTGTGGTAAGGATGAAATGAATTAATGTATGTAAACAAAGGTCCAACATGAGCACTCCCTGAATTCTAACTTTTTTTGTAGTCACTTTTGTTGTTGCTTTTTCTATTACTGAAATCATTGACGACATCATCATCATCATCACCACCACCATACCAATGGATCCTAATGTTCTTAGACTCCCAATGAGTTCAGGAATTCCAGGCCAAAGACCACTGCTTCAGCCCACTCCCCCTTTTCTCTTTGACAGCTAAGAAATATCTATAATCTCCTAACTTAACCCCAATGAGTGAATTCATAGTAAAGTGGTATCATCTTTGTTGCTAACCCAATCACCATTACCAATTTTACAAATGCCTTTACAAGGGTGACTTCTATGTCTTAAATTGAAACCATAATCCTAACAATGAGAATTTAGGCATTACAACAGATTGAGGCCAAAACTGGGGGTTAGAAGGACCTGTTAATTGATCTTCAGTTACAACACCTTGGAAGAAGCCACCCAAGAATAAGCAGAATCAGCTTCTTCAGGGCCTCCACTTTCAGTTAATGCTGTGAAGAGAGGGTGAAAGCTGGCACTGGAACCGAAAATGTGGCTAGCGACAACATGTAACTGAGAACTTTCAGTTTCAATATCCCTTTCATCCTTCACCCCTGACTACTTGCCAGATAGACTATGTACTTCTCACAGCCTGAAAAAGCTATGGCCCTCTTCTCTTCCCAGAGAAATCTGACCATGCTTCAAAGATCAAATCAAGAGTACCCCTCCATGAAACTTTCCCTGACAGCTCAAAGTTGGAGACAATCACTCATAGAACTGTAGAGCAAAAAGAAACCTTCTCTAATTTTAGAGTTTGAATAAATCCCATGGTTTAAAGATATAATCAAAAGGCTTTTGGTAGAAAAAGAAACCACCAATTCCAACTATCCACATTCCACTTGGAATTATGAATTGCTCTTCTCAGTGTTTCAGGTTTTTTTTTTTTTTCATCTGCACATATTTGTCTGAGGATCTGTATTCACAGGAACCCAAGAAAAGCTATTTCATAATATTTATGCTTGTGAGGATGTAAGGAAACAATCAGACCCACACAGCATGTGACAGGAACATGCTTTTTCACAGCCTTTGAAAGGTAATTGAACAGGCTGTCAACATTTTAAAAGTGCAGACCCTTTGAATCAGATAATCCTCTTCTCAGCCTCCCTCCTCACAGAGATGATACAAATATGAGGTATTATCTGTAGAATACTATATAATGGAGAAATATTGGAGATATCTGTTAATATTTCTGTCAAGATTTCTGTCAATAGGATAGTAATTAAGTTACAGAGTAAGCATTCCATAAAACATGATGAAGCTATTAAAAAAGCATGAGTTTGAGCTATATCTACTACTAAGATGTTTATAATATACTAATGTATCAAATTTAAAAGACATATTGTATTGTGTTGTATATCTGTTATTTTTCTCTCTTTCTGGAAACACACACACACACACACACACACACACACACACACACACACACCTCAAACTAGTAGCATGGTTACCACTGGGGAGGGAGATGACTTAGGGGTAGAAGTGGTGGTCAAGCTGGTACAGAAGGGTTATGAAGGGAAATGCCTCTGTGTTTTTTTTATGAGTGCACATTCTCCTCAAAGTTGGAAAAGAAAAGAAATGCAATGCATTTGCAAATAAACATCTGAAACATTCTTTATCACTTTAATTTGTCTTACACTCCACAATCAGTCTCAGCAGCAGGAGAACTCGGGATTTTAGTTGCATGTTCTCTTTCTATCTGACACATGCAAGCATAAAAGGTGTGTTGTAACCAAATTTAAGCACCTAAGTGATCTAAAAAGTAATTAATAAGAAAATTATCTGTTGACACTATTGTCTTATTTATTTTTATTTTTATTTATTTATTTTTAATTTTAATTTTTATTTTTTAAAATTTACATCCAAATTAGTTAGCATATAGTGCAACAATGATTTCAGGAGTAGATTCCTTAATGCCCCTTACCCATTTAGCCCATCTCCCCTCCCACAACCCCTCCAGTAACCCTCAGCTTGTTCTCCATATTTATGAGTCTCTTCTGTTTTGTTCCCCTCCCTGTTTTTATATTCTTTTTGTTTCCCTTCCCTTATGTTCATCTGTTTTGTCTCTTAAAGTCCTCATATGAGTGTAGTCACATGACTTTTGTCTTTCTCTGACTGACTAATTTCACTTAGCATAATACCCTCCAGTTCCATCCACATAGTTGCAAATGGCAAGATTTCATTCTTTTTGATTGCCGACTAATCCTCCATTGTATATACATATATCACATCTTTATCCATTCATCCACGGATGGACATTTGGGCTCTTTCCATACTTTGGCTATTGTTGATAGTTCTGCTAGAAACATGGGGGTGCATGTGTCCCTTCAAAACAGCACACCTGTATCCCTTGGATAAACGCCTAGTAGTGTAATTGCTGGGTCATAGGGTAGTTCTCTTTTTAGTTTTTTGAAGAACCTCCATACTGTTTTCCAGAGTGGCTGCACCAGCTTGCACGGCCACCAATAATGCAAAAGAGATCCTCTTTCTCTACATCCTCGCCAACATCTGTTGTTGCCTGAGTTGTTAATGTTAGCCATTCTGACAGGTGTAAGGTGGTATCTCATTGTGGTTTTGATTTGTGTTTCCTTGATGATGAGTGGTGTTGAGCATTTTTTCATGTGTCGGTTGGCCATCTGGATGTCTTCTTTGGAGAAGTGTCTACTCATGTCTTTTCCCCATTTCTTCACTGGATTATTTGTTTTTTGGGTGTTGAGTTTGATAAGTTCTTTATAGATTTTGGATACTAACCCTTTATCTGACATGTTATTTGCAAATATCTTCTCCCATTCTGTCGGTTGCCTTTTAGTTTTGCTGATTGTTTTCTTCACTGTGCAGAAGCTTTTTATTTTGATGAGGTTCCGGTAGTTCATTTTTGCTTTTATTTCCCTTGCCTCCGGAGACGTGTTGAGTAAGAGGTTTCTGCGGGCAAGATCAAAGAGGTTTTTGTCTGCTTTCTCCTCAAAGATTTTGATGGTTTCCTGTCTTATATTGACACCTTTCATCCATTTTGAGTTTATTTTTGTGTATGGTGTCAGAAAGTGGTCCAGGTTCATTCTTCTGCATGTCGCTGTCCAGTTTTCCCAGCACCACGTGCTGAAGAGACTGTCTATTCCATTGAATATTCTTTCCTGCTCTGTCAAAGATGAGATAGCCATAGGTTTGTGGGTCCATTTCTGGGTTCTCTATTCTGTTCCATTGATCTGAGTGTCTGTTCTTGTACCATACTGTCTTGATGATTATAGCTTTGTAGTATAGCTTGAAGTCTGGGATTGTGATGCCTCCTGCTTTGGTTTTCTTTTTCAAGATCGCTTTGGCTATTCAGGGTCTTTTCTAGTTCCATACAAATTTTAGGATTATTTGTTCTAGCTCTGTGAAGAATGCCGGTGTTATTTTGATAGGGATTACATTGAATATGCAGATTGCTTTGGGTAGTATCGACATTTTAACAATATTAGTTCTTCCTATCCAGGAGCATGGAATCTTTTTCCATTTTTTTTGTGTCTTCTTCAATTTCTTTCATAAGCTTTCTATAGTTTTCAGCGTCCAGATTTTTCACCTCAATCCTAGGTATTTTATGGTTTTTTGTGCAACTGTAAATGGGATCGATTCCTTGATTTCTCTTTCTATCACTTCATTGTTGGTGTATAGGAATGCAACCGATTTCTGTGCGTTGATGACACTATCGTCTTATATATGATTGTTTTCTGTTTTAAGATGAGAGAAGCCACATGGACAGAAAATATATTTCAAACATACATGGTTTTCACAAGCAAACTAAGGAAAATCATAATATACGGGCAAACAGGAAATTAAAATCAACTATAAACATATACCTAAGCCAGCTTTTTGTTTTGTTTTGTTTTGTTTTGTTTTGTTTTGTTTTGTTTCTTTATTCAGGAAATTAAATGATGCTAAATGACAAAGATTTGCAGTCTCTCAAGTGTTTGTGAGGAAGATAATGGCAAAGATATTTCTATCAGTGGGATTGAGTATTTTTTATTAATGCCATGAAAACCTAACAGGAAGACCAAACTCATTGTGGCCCATGCTTTTTTTGTCTCTGGAATTTGCTTTCCATAGAATTCTATGATTGTGGGTGGGTTTGGGAGATTATATGCAAGCTAGTTACAGTGAATCCCATAATGTAATAAGAAAGAAAGGGGATTAGTGGTGAAAAACAAGGCCCTGCTTGGGTGTGTGATTATGAACAAAGAATCCTAAGCTTTAACTTTCAGTAAACTGGGAATAATTATATTAAGTGGTAAGATTACTCTGAGGATTAAAGAAGAAAATATATACCAAAGCACTTGGTCTAGGTAAGACTACCTACGTGTTGATTTTTGTCATTATTCCATTTGTATTTTCTTAAACTTTTGTATTGGGCTGCATTATAGCATGATGATCAAAAGATGTAAAAGACTTGAGCAATACATCATTTCTGTAAAATTATTCCTAATCACCTACAGCATGATCAACATGGGTGGCAGGTATCTATGGAAACTCAGGAGGAACAAATAAACTGGCATTGACACTCAATAGCAAATAATGTTTATCAAATCTGCTTGGTTAATGATACAGAGTCCATTCTTTCCACTAGTATTTTCTGAGTATGAACTATGCTTCATGCAGTCTGTGGACAGACTGTATTGAGTAAAACAGGGCTCCCACCCTAACAACTTGGAATCTAGTACAGATGAAAAACACTGGAAAAAAAATTCATAATTCTAAGTATGCAGCAGTTTATTTAGGAGACAATGCCAGGAATCACTGTGAGGGAGTGGGGAAGTGAGACATGAAAAGGAGGAAACCAATAAAGAGTAAGACTAACCAGCTACCTTTATGGTAGAGTGGTCAACTATCCCAGATTATGTGGAATTGAGAAGGTTCTCACAACACAGGGCTTTCCAAACTAAAATTGGGACAGTCACAAAAAATCTGGAAGGAGTTAGTCACCTTATTCTATGGGAAAACTACGGTCAATCATTCTGGAGACCTTCAGAGAGGATGCAGGGAACACAATTTAGAATTATCTCAAAGAGGGGCACCTGAGTGACTCAGTTGGTCAAGCATCCGACTCTTGATTTCAGCTCAGGTCATGATCCCAGGGTCGCGGGATCAAGCTCTGCACCAGGCTCTGCACTGAGCATGGTACCTGCTTGGAATTTTCTCTCTCTCCCTCTGTCCCCTCCCCCTGCTTGCTCACTTACTCTCGCTCTCACGCGCTCTCTCTTTAAAAGAAAAAAAGAAAAAATTATCTCAAAGAAAAGCAAGGGAGTATTTCTCCCTCAATGGTTTAACCCTCAATGGTTGAGGGAGGGTCACTTCAAAGCATTATCTTTCATTTACTCTCCATCTGTCCTGTGCATGCTGCTATATCCAGAGAATGCTCTCCAACAAAGACACAAGAAAATATTGGCATGTCTAAGAAGTGTCTGCAGGAAATCTCTGGGGTCAGCCAAAGGGATATGGGTAGGGCACAGACACCACCTGACACATGATTATTTTTCTTCAATCTCGTAAGCAAAAGGATGATTTCAATGTTACTTTCATTTGGATCCTCTAGTTAACGGAGAGTTGAGACCTAACTTAATATTTGCATCCTTTTCTGAACATTTAAAGACAGTTTTAGGGTAGGTTATTTTCTTGACCTCCATAATAAAACACAATTAAAAACTTTCACTCAATTTACCTAGAAATATGTGCATATTTTGTGGTGGGAGTAGCAGGGGGAGCAAAGTAAACCCTTTCATGTGAACTGAAGGTGAGAAGTCATCATTTGGTCATAGTGTTCCCAGTGCCATGATCCTTGTTCTACTTCCCTCAACCTTTAAAGCGGAATTGAGGTCCTTGAGTTTTGTGTGTCACATTTTTTAGGTTCCCACTCAGTTGAATTATGGTCATGATTCCTATCTGTCTCTCCTCCAAGACTCTCTTCACATACCCATTTCCTCTCTGGTATATTTTCAGATCACTCCTCACTCTCCATAAGCCTATGAACTGTTGTGGGAGTGCACTGCCTCTATTTCACTTCTCCTGTGACCACTGCTGTACATTTCTATTTTTTCAAGTCTCACTCACTGCAGCCTATTTTGAATTGGATTCTAGCTCACTCGTGGGGAAGTTGGGGATGTTTAATGAGAAGTCATGATTGAAATGTAACACTCAAATCTCTTGTGTAACTTAAAACCCATGACATTGTTTAGCTTAAAACCTACAGTTTGGGGAACTCACTGTATCATAATAAGAACATGAGCTTTGCATATTCAGAATATAACTAAATTATAAATTTAAACTTTAGATCCTGTCACTTCATTGATTAAACTCTCAAACATTTCTGCAACCACCTAAGACCTACTGCTATTAATCTTACCTAGTTTTATGCATTCCATTTCACTGTGTTTCTCAGCACATATGTGATGGCCCTTTACCAAAGCCATCCTCTGATCATGATTATAAACTGACAGTACCTTAGAATGATGATCCTTTGATGATTTTATTACTGAGCAGAAAGTAATCTATATAGTTCCTATTTCATAAACAAATTGCTTAGACTTTTCTGGCTAACCTTCTGTCTCAAAAACTTGTCCTTCAAAGAGTGAACCAGCCTTCATTTTACAAATATGGCAAATGAGCTAACAAGACAGTAAGTGACCTACTTGAAGTCACACAACTTATGATCAAGACTAGAAGACCTCTTCCTATGCTGCTTGTCTTTCATCAATGTCATCCTTCTTATTTCTCTGGAAAGAAAAGGATACCTCAGACAGCCGTCTTCCCATTCATCCACGTGACTCAGATCTCTGTGCCCCACCCTTCAACCATTCCATTTCAGACATGGTAGGACTAGCTTCTTTGTAAAACCTTCAGAGCACTGACCTCCACAGGCATGGCATGAATTCCAGTAACACTTACAGCCTCTTCCAGAGGCTGTACTCTGGTACTCACAGCATCCTATCTAGATAGTTATTCACATCTTCTTAAATAATGTACCTGTCTGCCTAACTCAAAGTCAAAGCCCTTGAGGGCACACTACAGATTTGGACAATTCTTTGCATTCCCCACCACGCCTAAATGCCTGACACTATGCATATGGTAGATGTTTCACAAATATTAAAGAGGATGCTAATGATAACAATTCCATATGTAATTATATGCATAAATATATATATTATACATAATATATATGTACATATACACATTTAGTTTTAATTTTTTAATCTTGAGAATCAAATTATATTTAGTACTGAAAAATCAGTAAGAGATATCGGCTCCCAAATACAGGACTGCCTGTAGAGAACAAAGCAGATTTCAACAAGTGTGTCCACCTGAAATAAGGCAGGGAAGTTATTTCTTGTATTTTGTTGTGAATTGTTTTTGTGTTTGTTAAAGCAATCACATAGAACTAAAGAGAAGAATTTGCATTTAGAGAGTTCACAATTTTAGTAGACTCCTGATGTAAATGCTGTATTGAATTTATTTCCCCAGAGAGGGCAAGGGTCAAGTCAAATTCTGCACCATTTGGAAAACTGATGAAATACAAAGGCAACTTCTGTTGCAGAGTTGAGGGCCAAAGGATTACTAGACACAGAACGACACTTCTATGTGTCAATGAACAACAGGGTCAGAGAAAGTCAACTCACATTTTTATCTTGCCACTGCTTTGGCAACGTGTTAGGAGTTTGGTATTCTGCCCAAATTTCTCCTTTAAGGTATATGTGGAGATCTCTAAGGCGAAGACAGGGTTAAGAAATAGGACTTAAGGGGGAAAATGTATAAAAAGGAGAAACTTTAGCTAAACAAAAGACAGAGGGTTTTTTTGTTGTTGTTGGATTGTTTGTTTATTTGTTTGTTTTGACCATCAGGTCTTTAAAGCTAAGCCATGGTTTTACATTTCTACTACACTAAAACAGGTGTGAATTGCCACATGGAATTGGGAATTTCGTAGGCAAAGGAGGAAACACGTTAGGAGAAGAGTAGTATTACTAAATAGACAAGGTAACTTAAATGCTCCAAACTGGGTTTTATCCAAAGCAAAAGGTTTTGAGTTGCCACTTGGTAGACTGGTACAAAGTGAACAAAAATTTGCATATCTGAGTGTGCACAAAATTCCCAAAGTAAAAATTTTAGCTTGGAATTGTAATCCAAGTCTTCTATTGCCCTAAGGAAAGGTTAATGATAAGAGCCCACTGTTTCACAAGGGCTCAGGAGTGGTGGCTTTTGGACAGAACACTGCTAGCAGGACACTGGAGTCAATTTATTCAGCATGCCTCTAGTCCTCAAACTGTCATCAAAAGCCTAGACATTTGGGCCTTTCAAGCTCAAAATTACCATTCTGAGGGGTGCCTGGGTGGCTCAGTCGGTTAAGCGTCCAACTTCAGCTCAGGCCATGATCTCACGGTTTGTGAGCTTGAGCCCCGTGTCGGGCTCTGTGCTGACACCTCAGAGCCTGGAGCCTGCTTCGGATTCTGTCTCCTTTGCTCTCTGCCCCTCCCCCACTTGTGCTCTGTCTCTCTGTGCCTCTCAAAAATAAAATAAATGTAAAAAAAATCTTTTTTAATAAAAACAACTATCATTCTGAAAATAGCCACCAAAAATTAATAAACGTAAAAAACTATGCCAAACTATAAAACATGACACCACAGAAAGATATGGACACTAACACTGATACCCATTCTATCCATTTGCAGCAAAGAGGTAAGAAGAACAAAAAGGCCAGGAACTGTCACAGACACACTTGATCTTCATGGTTCTGTGTGTGATGTTAGAGAAAAAGAAAAAATAGAAAAGTTCACATTTGTGAGACTGTAAACGTGTACATACACATATAGTTAACGAGGTAGTATAAAGTGAGGAAATCTAATTTCCCTACTTGGATAGAGTGGATGGGGGTTGGCAAAATTCCTGGCAAAATTCCATGGAAAAATAAAGTGCTAAACTTTCCAGTATTCCTTATGTAAAGTGGTGCTAGAAAAAGAAATGGTCTAAGGCATAATCTGCCTTCCTCTACAAGGAAGATCTCAGGACATCAGGGTCAATATGAGACTTTGCATGGATAATACTCCTGTATTCAGCTTCAGATTTTTTTTCAGAAACTAGTAGAGTATAAAGCATAATTTTTATTATTATATATAATATGAAACTTGAAAGCTAAGTATGGCACAATGGTAAGGAAATGTATTTAATCTTATCTTCATACCTGTACTTCAAAAAGAAAAGAAACTATTCCAGCCAGTTGTCCTGCACCAAAATCACATTGTCCTTCCCCAGAACCAGACACCAAGTTCTAAAAGCCAAAAAGCTGTCACTGACCTTAGACCCAAAAAAGAGCCCAGTAGGCTGAACATAAGTTGGCTAAACTATGTTTATATTCTTGGATCAGGTTTATTATAAGTTAAACCCTGTATTTTATAATAAATTATCTTGTGCATTTTATTATGAATTATACCATGTGGCTACTGATCAGATCTGGGACAGGCATTTCCATAAGCAAAAAAAAAAAAAAAAAAAAAAAAAGTTGTTTTATGTTAACCTTTCTGAACAGCTGAGTCAAGACCAAGCCCAGGTTACTTGCTGTGATTCAAGGAAATGCAAAACTAAAATGTGACAGAACAGTTCACTAACAAAGGTCAACCTTTGAACCTTGTGCTTTGGGTGTTCAGAAGTCACTGATTAGAATGCAAATACCCATGTGAGATTTTTCATTTTAAGTCTTATCAGCAGACAGCAAAGCTGTCTGGTATCTGTATTCAGATAGCCCTTTAATTAAGCCCTAAAGTATAACTTATATATGTTTTTATAATTTCCTTGTTGGTTTAAATATTTTATATTTGAAAAAGTTATCTGGGATATTACTTGCAAGACTTGCTTAACCTTATAAAGTTGAATCCTTATGGTCACTGAATTTTAGGAAGGATCCATGGTCAGGCATATATAAAATATCAGATTTAAGTACACTTATATTGGCCAACACCAGGATGTGTTCTATAAATGGAATTATTTTGAATTAAGAGTTAATGTTAACATTCCCAAGTGTTTTAAGTGTTTGATGTAATTTGCAAAAAAAAAATGTTTATTTTCAACATTTCTTTAAATTTAAAATAAAGCTTACATCATGGCCACCAGCAGACAGCACAGCTCTTGAATGACTGCAACCCAAATTTAATACAGAGGTGGTGGTTTGGGATGGTGAGTAGAGACCACAAGAAACCAAAGAGAATCAAGGGCAATATTTCCCTCTGAACACTCAATCTAATCCAATGTTGAGACCTCACAAGTGCAAATTCCAAAAATAAAAAAGAACAATCAAGAATATAATCAGGCTACCTGAAGAAAGACAGATACAGACATCAGGATCCTGAAAAAAAGGTGGGAAGGGTTGGGGAGTGGGATAGTCATGGACAAAGGAAATCTGGCTCAGGAGAGAGATAAAGAAGCACCAAGATATAAAGTGATGAATAGAAACAGGAGAAAAACACTAATTTGGATTCGGGGCACAAGAAATGTTGCCAGCAACCAGCCTACAACTGTTAGGTCTCTTCCATTCCTTGACCTAAGCTTGCTGTTAATTGCTTGCTCAGCCAGTCTCCTCCACTGGGTTTTGGCAATCTCAGTGACTATCTGGTTTCTGCTTTCATTGACACTAGTATGGGCTGAATAAAATACCTGTGTCTGGCCTGTCATTAGCATGTGCTCAAAAAATATTCATTGGTTTTTTTCTTCCTCTTAATTTCAAAATAAGAACCAAGGATCAAATATATTTTCCTATTAATATTAGAATGAATATATGCATACTAAAATTCCAAAAATGTTTTCAAACAGTAGAGAGGGTGAGGCTATAACTCAAAAGTTTTATACATGTCTTTGAGGACTGAGCTCTTAAAACCACCTTGTCAATGAACCTTGAAGAACCAGAAGTTTGCAAAGAACTCCTTATGATGCGAACATGCTTCTGATTAGCCCCAAAACCACATACACCCCAGGGGAGAAATTCTTGCTCTCCAGAGCCTTCTTCCCACATCCAAAGAGCTTTAACTATTATTCTTTGAGGCAACTTATGGTCAGTGTGCCACTGGAAAGCTTCTCTTCAAATCTGTGCAGCACGCTACTATGTCAAACTCTGAAGTGCTGCATGTGCTAAAATAAGTCACAGATGACTGACCAGATTAGGGGAAAAAATACTGTGGGCGGGCAACCAGAGACGAAATTGGCAAGAAAGGATGTCAGAGGGGATTTCCAGAGTCTCTACACTGAAGGATAGTGATAGTAAGTTAGTGAGAGAACCCACCGGTGGCAGGAACTCTAATACTTTTGAGGGAAAAGGAGCTTAAGGACTATAAAAAAGAAATGTCAAGAAGGTAACCTACAATTATCAATTCTGCCCTAGGGAAACAAGGGAAAGAAAGTGTTTCATAGAAAACTGCTTCACAACAAACACCAGAACGACCCTCCTGGCAAGGTCTTACCACAGATAATTTTCATGGCTATAACTTCACAGATATTTAAATTTCCATTATACTACAAAGTATTTTTCTAAGGTTTGCACTATCTCTATAATATCTGATAATAATGGAACAGGCTTCACTTTCAGCCAATAGAAGGACTCGTCACTAGGACATGAATTACTCTGAGCCCAGACAAGCCACAAAAAGTACAGCCTCAAACGAATGTTCAAGACTCTCAAAATACACACACACACACACACACACACACACACCACCAACAATGACAAAGACCAGAACCACAGACCAGTTTCCTTAATTTCGAGTTATGGCTTGTCATGAAGTGTTCCCTGCCTTCCAGATCTGTGCCACAGAGAAAAGGAAAAGATGTGTATGATTCTAGTTTTATCACCAAGAGAAGCCCTTTCTGTTCTCTGTGTGAAAACTTCAAGGGTTTGTCACTGCCCACAGAAAATGTACTATCAAGCCCCACAACCTTATGTGACTTTTTAAGGAAGAAGGAAGTTGCTAGTGCCTGTCGTGCACAGTGGCAACATGCTCAGGTTCTCGGTGCAAACCACAGCACTCGGTTTGCTAAGAGTCCTACCACCAGAGGAAATGTGCAATGAGACTCCCAGCCATCAGCTACCAAAGGAGAAAACAAATATCTCACGTGGCACATAGAGAAAGCAACTGCTCTGGGGGTGGGGCACAGGGGTGGGGGGGTTGCCTAGAGCTTCCAGAAAAAGAATGAACAGGTAGCACCCCAGACCCAGGGCAGAGGGAATTGTCCTTCAGCAAGTGAACCCACAAAAGGCTATAACCTTGCTGATCTCACAGGTCAAAAACATACAGCAGATGGATTGCTCTCATAGAGAAATAGAACTGTTTGAAATGCCTTCCATCTCCATAAAATTTTGATGCATGTAAATATTTATATCTTGCATGTTTATCATATGCATTTTTGCATGTTATAAGCAACAGGATTTTCTCTCAAAAACTCTATAGTGCAAGCCAAGCAAATCCTCCCTTACTGACATTGTTCACCCCCATATACAGTCATATACAGAAGACATCATTTTGAATGGTTACATCCCTCTGATTTCTAATCTTTGAGTCAGAGAATTAGCCTAAACAAAGTCATCTTTAGAGAACCAGACCTTATTTCTTTAGAGCAAAAAGGAGCAGCACCCTAGCAATACGGTGCACAGATGGAAGACGGCAGAGAGGAAAAAAACCAGGCTCTGAACTGACATTATCTTGGCTTGCTACTGATTTCTATCAGTGAGAGGCAGCACTGATTTTTTCTTTCCAGTGAATTGAGGGGTGGGGAGGGGGAGGAAGAAAGGAATGGAGGGAGGGAGAGAGGGAAAAGAATGAAAGAACGAAGAACAAAAGAAAGAACAAAAGAAAGAAAGAAAGAAAGAAAGAAAGAAAGAAAGAAAGAAAGAAGAGAGAAGGGAGGGTGGGAGGGAGGAAGGAAGAAACTAGCATATCTTCTAAACTATATTATGTAAGATATCATTAAGTATATAGGAGTGAAGCTTAGGACTTCACTCCCAAGCAGCTGGAGTCCATACTGAGCCTGCAGACATTCTAGCTCCTATCGTGAGTATTTTAGGAGGTGGGTGAACTATTTGGGGACTGAATCACTTTCCTAAGAACATTCAGTGTACATCAACCAATCCCTCATAGCTCTGCATCACCTGGGCTGGTGAGATGGTCTTCTCCTTGCCTAGACAACTGACAGTTCTAGAGCTTGTAGATAAGAGCTTAAAAGACAGCTGAGAAAAGATCATGTGTTAGGAGGACTAGGGGTACAACTAGGACTGGTTGTACTCAACTGGAATTAATAAAGTTAAAAACCAAACTAGAAGCAGCCTATGGCAGATTAAAAAGGGCCAGAAATTCTTTGATACTCTTTCCTTCAAGAAATGGGGTCTCTTTCCCTTCCCCTTCAATCTGGGCTGGCTGGCAACTGCTTGATGAATAGAATGTGGCAGGAATGACACTCTGTGAGCACCAGGCCCTGACTCTAAGAGAACTGGCAGTTTTCACTTCAGTCTCTAGAAGTGCTGAGCTGCCATGTTAGAAGTCTAACTCCTCAGTGGAGAGGTCCTGCGAAGACATGAAGATGGAAAGCAGCCCAGCAGAGCCCCCTCCTTACAGCCATCACCATCCTGTGACCCATCAGAGTCTATTTTGGATGTCTATTTTGGATTTCTTCTCTACATCCAGGCACGAGTCTGCAAGGCTTAGATGATTTACCAGGGAGGAGCTCTGGGGGAGCATCAAAGACTCAGAGGAAGGGCAAGTCAGCCTAGGAGGGAAGGAAATGTAGAGTTGGAGTTGGAAGGCACATGAGCCAAGGCAGCCTGAGGTTGCATGACTGTTAAGCAAAAAGCACTCAAATAGCAGAAGTGGGACTCTGGGGGGAAAGACAGAGTGCCAATATTCAAGAAAAATCTCCCTGCTTTGTAAACACTGAGTGTCCTTAGGTAAAGCTCCTCTTGGAACATACTTAAGACACCTGGAGCCTGGCAAATTGGAAGCACAGAGATAAACAGAGAAGTGAATTTAAGAAGACATTCTTCTGTTGAATGGCTATTTGTTTATTTTCATCAGGTGGCTGCTTACTTTTCCTCCAATTGTGCCATATTCCACTTTATGCTCAAATAAGCTCATTTTGGCAAGAGAGTTGCTAAAGGTTCCATGTGTTGCATACTAAAGTTTTGTTTTGTTTTGTTTTTATACAGAGACTTCAAAACTATTGAGGGGCGCTGGGGTGGCTCAGTCAGTCAAACACTTGACTCTTGATTTCGACTCAGGTCATGATCTTACGGTTCATGAGTTCAAGCCCCGCATCGGGCTCTGCGATGACAATGTGGAGCCTGCTTGGGATTCTTTCGCTCTCCATCTCTCTCTGCCCCTCCCCAGCTTGTGCATGCACACATGCACTCTCTCTCTCAAAAATTTAAAAAAAAAAAAAAACTATTGAAAAATCTAAGCAGTGGTTCTCCAGAGGAAGTCTGTTGTCAGCCTCCCTGCCACCAGCACCCCTTCACCCAGTCCCCATAGAGAGACAAGAGAGCTACCTCTATTGGGAGAGAAAAAGAAGTCAAAGACACAAAAATTTCTACCCTTTGTAGTCAACAATAATGTATCTTCTAATGCATATCCTTCCTGCCTCCTGCCCATGCTCTTGGTGGCAAAAAAGGTGTGCACTCTATGCCCAGGATGGCAGATGTGACCTATATTTTCATGTTCTGATGCTCTTTGTGGCTTCCTCTTCCCCTCATGGGGCCCATGATGCCTCTGTTCAAAGCACTTTTTCCATTAGCTTATGGCTTTGTGTCAGGCAAGTCCGTAACTGTTTCAATCATCCTGTCCATGCAGTCACCCAAACAACAGGAATTAGGTAAGCACATAAACCAGCCTAAGAGAGGTCTAGTCTGCTTTGGAGAACAAATGGAAAGTCCTGTAATGATGTACAGGCAATGTTTTGTGTGATTAAAATAATATCAACTAGATGACTAATGACTTGTGGGTTTCTTCTCATTTAGGAGGTCACATGATTCCTCTCTTGGGTCCAAATCTACCACTTCCACTTAGCTTAACTTACAAAAACAAAGGTCTCCAACACTCAACTGTATCATTTTTTTTAAAACTAGATTCTGTAATATCTCCCTCACTCTGCAAACCATGCTATTTTTCACTTAATGCTTTAGCTCTTATTGGTAAGATAAAATAAAAGTTTAAAAATGCGGATGAGGGGCACCTGGGTGACTCAGTCAGTTAAGCATCCAACTATTGATTTCGGCTCAGGTCATGATCTTGTGGTCATAAGTTTGAACCCCGCAGTGGGCTCAGCGCTGGGTGTAGAGCCTGCTTAAGATTCTCTCTCTCTCCCTCTGCCTCTCCCCCTCTCCTGCTCGCTCTCTCAAAAAAAAAAAAAATGGATGAAATTTTGCTTTTATTATTAGTCCTGTTTTGTTACAATGAGCCTGATTTTGACCCTGTGGACATATAACCTGTTTAGATAATAGCGGTGTTTATGTCCATAATACCTTCCCCAAACACACTGACAGCACAAATTTGAAAACTAGAAAGAAAGAAGGAAGAAAGTAAGGAGAGAGTGAGGAGAGGGAGGGACAGAGGAAAGGTAGGTATATTTGGCTCATGTTTCTACCTCTTTTACCTAGGATTCCAACTCTACACGTATTCCTTCCTACCTGCCCTTCTATGCTTGAGCTGGTAAAGGACTTGGCTTGTCCTCCTACTAAGAGAAAAATCCTTAGTACCTTCTTTCTCTAAAAACATTAGGACAAACTCAATGAAGTCAGCGCACAGAAGGTGAGGAGTTCTCAGCCAATAAGACTCTTTCAGACCATGATATGGTCTCTCCATCTTCATTCTGCCAACCAGCTCACAGTTTCTCTACCAGCATCTGCCAGAATCTGCAACTGCCAAGAACAGGAGTAGGCAGCTTTCCATTTTAGTCAGACATCCAGTCTTGGATGACTGAGCCCTACATCCTAGAACATGTTCCTTCCCTCTAATTGCCTTACTCTTTAGGAAGCTGTGGTAGGCAGAATAAAGATCTCCCCAGAACATCCATGCTCATGTCCACACCCTACTCCCTAGATCCTGTGAATATGTTGGGTTACATGGCAAAGAGGAATTTAAGGTTACAGGTGGAATTAAAGTTGCTAATGAGCTCACCTTTAAAAAGGAAAATCACCCTCCGAGTGGGCCCAACATAATCAGAAAGGTTCCTAAAAGTGGAAGAGAGGTATAGAAGAGGAAATCAGAGTGATATAATGTGAAAACAACTCAACCTGCCATTACTGGCTTTGAAAATGGAGAGAGTTGCAAGCCAAGGTACATGGACCTGGAAAGCTGGAAAAACAAAGAAGAAGATTCTCCCCTAGAACCTCCACAAAGGAACACAGCATTGCTGACACTTTGATTTTAGGTCAGTGAGGTCTGCATCAGACTTCCAATGCACAGAGTTGTAAGATTATAGACTGTGTTGTTTCAAGCCACTAAGTATGTGGTAACTTATTACAGCAGCAATAGAAAACTAATACAGAAACCATTAGTACAAAGCAAGTCTACCCTACTTGGGTAGCCATCCTGCACTCATTCTAGAATCTCAGATTGAAGCCCAGGCACACAGTTCATCCCACTTGAACATGGGGTTCTAGTCCTCCCAATGTACCCTTCCTGGAGGTTGACATGGGACCACATCTACACTGCCTATTCCCTCTAGACTTAACTGACCTCTAAAGTTCCCCTCATAATTCTAAGGATGCTTATGTAAATTGTTACACTGAGCAGCCTGCAGAACATCCTTGTAGATGTGCAAAATGGGCCCAACTTTTCATTCATTCATTGAAGAAATACTTATTGTTGAGCCAAATGATCCCTAAATTTTCTGTAGACTCTTAAGACTCTAAAGAGAAGACTCTAAGACTCTACTCATTTAATTGAAAAGATAATAGTTACTACTTCTGAGAGCAAATGTTCAAGCAAATACTGAAGTAAATGCCTCTGCTATTACTTTTATTTTTCTCTCATGTTGGCCTTCTCTAGAAATCTTAGGAAGCGTAGATCAAAAAGCTCTAAGTGGCATGTAGGTCATTGCTTTGCCTTTGTAGATACTCATCTTAATATAAAAAGCCCCTTGTTTGGTTGAAAGGTAAATGAGTTTCCCAGAGAACCAGCCCTTCATCAGTGGCATAGTGCAGTAGTGAAGGCCCAGACCCCACTTCAGAATGCTCAAGTTCAGAACAACCTGGGATCTGTTTCTCACAAGCTATAGAAGGGGACAAGCTAATTCACTTCTCACTACCTCTGTTTCCCATTTACAAGATGAGTAAAATAATAATATCTACTTTGTAGGATACTTGTCACGTTAACTCATTAATACATACAAGATGCTTAGAGCACTGCCTGGCATAGGGCCATCCATCACTGTCACACTTTGTTACTCCTTTGGTTCTCTCACTGTCAGGGTTTTGGAAATCCTGATAACTTCTGGTCTTGCCAAAGGCCATGGCTTTCCAAAAAGAAATACAATGGTGTACTTATTCCCAATAGCCATCCAAATATAAAATCCATGTTTGGAAAACTTCTCAATGATTCTTTTAAGCTGCTAAACTCCCCTTAATTAAGGTTTAAAATAAGTTCCTCCAAAAGTTTCAAAGCATAGGTCACTCATAATTACCTCTCCTAAGTTATTTTACAAAATTCCCAAGGGGAGAAATTCCTCCAAGTATATAAGGCAGTCTATCAGTGTTTAACAAACGGGGATGTATTTCAAAATGTAAATTCTTAGTCCTCATTTGAGATTTAATAAATTGGAATGGAGGCCCATAAATCTGAATATTAATAAAAATATTATATATGGTATATTGTTCTTATGCATACAAAGTTTAAGAAACATTGCCTTAGCAATCTTTAATTTAGAAGCTACCCTCATTTTATTATGCTAGATAATTCTGCAGGTAAAGACAACTCTGGAAAAAGGCGAGGCTTAACTGGCTTCTATACCATTCTCTTGTAAGATTTTTTAAAAATAAATCACCCATCTGCTTTCTCAAGGAAGGGAAACAGAAAGACCTCGCATACTGGAAAGTGACTTATTAACAGAGAAAAGCATTATTACCTCATAGCTCAGACACCACTGGATGAATGAGTGTTAAGAACACAATTACACGTGGTTTTCACAGTAGACACCGCATTATGAGAATCTAGATTCTAATATTAGAGTGTCTGAAATGCACTCATTTGTGATAATAATATTGAAAATGCAAGTTGTAGTTGAATGCATTCCTTATTAATTTTCCTTCAACACATGATATAATTAACTGACAATCGTCAGCTCTTAAAACAAAAGGAACATTGCCTCAGCATGTTTGTTGTGAAATAAAAGGGTGACGTGTCAAAAATGTGCTAGGAACAGAGGAGTTGACATCATCTGCAGCGTGGTGATGAGCTTTCCTTACATACCTCCAAAAAAGGAAAAGAAAACTCATGTTTTGGAAAACAATGCCAAGTTTTAACACTTTTCATCTTTATTGTTTTTTTTTTTTACTGTGATAATTAATGTTCAACCTCAAATATTAAAGGAAAATATTTGGGGGCACGTGGTTTCATGTGGCTAAGTTTTCACTTTTGGAAAGCGTGAGTGGGAGCCCACCTGTGGCAGCACCCTCTGCTTTCCTCCTTTCAAAGACGTCCAGACTCCTCTCTAGCCTCTGAGGTTAATGCCCAGAAAACTGCATTTTTAACCATCATCACTGGTGATTCCTGCACCCATTAAATTTGAGAACTACTTCTTTGAGAACATATAATGAAATTGAAACTTAGTGATGTATGTTTTCCTTATTTTTGAAGTACTTTAAAATTATCATAATAGTAAACTAATGAACAGAAATTCAGAAAATTAACATGAGAATCAAGTCTAAGACTGTGATAAGAATCAATAAATATTTCCCAAATAAATGACTAGAAATAACTAATAACATGAGTAAATATAATTGAGCCAAGGAGTTATGAATTCTTTGACTTTACCAGTATCAAAAAGATAAATTATTAAAGCTTTATCATCTGTATTAAACTTGTATTCACAGTCCAAAGTAACCTACGAACTTATGTATCTCAATAATATTCTTCATTTTTTTCTCACTTGTTGGGGGAGGGGAGAATTATTATGTATTCACCAGAAGCAAAAATAAAATGTAAATCACACCAACAAACCTTTGCAATTTTTTTGTTGTCACATCTTTGTTTTGACTTTTTAGATTTTTCTCGAGGCAAGTGATATTAGCATCCATCTACTTGAGCTCTTCATGGGGCTGCTTGTCTATGGTCAGGGGTGAGTCACTGGCCCCATAACTCATGAGTCCAGTTTACTGGTCACGCAGGTAGGAATCCCCTGACTAGCAACTGCTCCCACAACACTGGTTTGTCCTAATCTGTTTGAGAAATGACACTTGCTTCCACCTAATGCCAACATCAGTGCTCTAAGCACTTTTGGGTGCCTCTAGCACCCAAAAGATGAAATGGGATATCTACCAAGTCATCCAACTGTATGGATTATCTCCTTACATTATCGCTGTCTTACTTAAAATTATACGAAAATATTTTCAAATTATAGAAAATTTATAACACAGAAAAAAATTACTCATTTTGACATTACCCCATACACTTATCACAATCACATATGAATCTATTTGTAATTATTAATTATCTTTTCTCACTTAAAAAATAAGTCATATTTTTCATATTTATATTTAAATAGTTGTATAATGTTCCCTCAAATGGACAAGCCACAGTTTACCTAAACTATCCTTATTGTTGGGCACTTACATTGTTTCTAAAGATAGTATTCTTACTATCAGCGCACCTGGGAGGCTCAGTTGGTTAAGCACCCAACTCTTGGTTTTAACTCAGGTCATGATCTCATGAGTTCAAGACCCACACTGGGCTCCATGCTGACAGTGCAGATCCTGCTTTGGATTCTCTCTCTCTCTCTCTCTCTCTGCCCCTCCCCTACTTGTCCTGTCTCTCTCTCTCTATCTCAAAATAAATAAACTTAAAAAAATTTAAGCCTTGCTAGCATAAATCATGTTTTGATGAATATTTGTGGTGTTTTCTGTATTTTGAATTATTACCTTAGGACAGATTCCCAGTTCTGAGATTAATAAAGCAAAAGTATATTATTTTTATTGATTTTCGGAAAAGGTGTAACAGTTTAAAGAGCCCCAACAAAGGTATTATTAGTTTACTTTTTCACAGTATCCTTGTCAAAACTGGATGTACTTCTTTGTTTTTGCTAATTAAATAAAAAGCAGTCCCTTTGCCGATACCTGTGCTCTGCAGCCCTTTGTTGTTTTTCATCCAACTATATTTACAGTAAAGCTCCTTGAAAACTAGAACTAGTAAAGCTGCAAATGAGCAGAATCTCAATAAAAGAACTGGTATCCAAAACAATTACAACCGGCCAGTGAAGAAGGCTGGGAACATACCAGGATAACTGCAGAAAGAGGGAGACGCAGACTGTGGAAACAGAATGAGTTCAGTGTCTGGAGTTCTGCAACGGCCAAGTGGCCATGGGGCTGGGGGTTGGAAAGAAAGGCAGAGAACCAACAGTTGTCGAGCTACGATATGAACTAACATGGACCAGCAACCACGCTAGATAGTTCGTAGACAATACGTGATTTCATCCAGGCAACAGTGCTGTTGCCCTACTGTGCTGGGTTAAATAGCATCCCTCCAAAACTTCTTGTCCACCCAGAAGTTCAGAACGTGACCTTGTTTGCAAATAGCGTCTTTGCAGATGTAATTAGTTAAGATCAGGCCATACTGGCTCTCTCCTCCGGGCTGCCAACAGGCCATCCAGACTGAGGAAGACCCGGAAACTTCGGGGCCACGTGAGCCACGGACACGGCCGCGTCCGCAAGCACCGGAAGCACCCAGGAGGCCAGGGTCATGCCGGTGGCATGCATCCCCACAGGGTCAACTTTGACAAATACCAGCCAGGTTACTTCAGAAAAGCTGGTGTGAGGCATTACCACATAGAAAGGAACCAGGGCTTCTGCCCAACTGTCAGCCTCGATAAACTGTGGACCTTGGTCAGTGAGCAGTCACAGGAAAAGGCTGCCAAAAACAAGACGGGAGGTGCTCCTATCAGCGATGTGGTGTGATCGGGCTACGACAAAGTTTTGGGAAAGGGAAACTCCCCAAACAGCCTGTCATGGGGAAGGCCAAATTCTTCAGTAGAAGAGCTGAGAAGATTAAGGGTGTGGGAGGAGTCTGTGTCCTGGTAGCTTGAAGCCACATGAAGGGAGGTTCATTAAATACTGACAAGTGCTTAAAAAAATAAATAAATAAATAAAATCAGGCCATACTGGATTAGAGTGAACCCCAAATCCAATGACTAATGTCCTTATGGAAAGGCCACGTGAAGACACAGAAACAGACCAACACACTTCGGGAAAAACATGTGACAATACAGACAGAGACAACAGTGATGCTGCTGTATGCCAGGGAAACCCAAGGACTGCCAGCAACCACCAGAAGTTGTGAGGAAGCAAGGAAGGATCTTTCCCTAGAGCCTTCAAAGACAGCATGGTCCCCCAAAACACCTTGGTTTGGACTTCTGGCTCCCAGAATTGTGAGACAATCCATTTCTTTGGTTTTATGGCATCAAGTTTATGATAATTTGTTATGGCAGCCATAGGACACTAACACAACTAGATATTTCATTCTGGATTTACAGATGAAAACGAAGTTCAGAGAGATTTAGTGTCCTCTAAATATACCTCTAAGTGGCAGAACCAGGATGCAAACTAAAGCAGCCTGACTCCAACCTGTGTTCTTTCTTCTACATTTTGCTGCTTCACAGGAACCTTTTGGTTCTAAGCCTGGTTGTGTCACCAGTTTGCTGTGCGGCCTTGAGAAGTTCACATAATCTCTTCTGGCCTTAGTTCACTGTGTGTAAAACAGCTACTAGGGTGGTTGATTTCTTTTTTTTTTTTTAATTAAAAAAATTTTTTTAAGTTTATTTTGAGATAGAGCATGCATGCGCACACAAGTGGGGAAGGGGCAGAGAGAGAGACAGATTGAGACAGAGAGAGAGAGGAAGAGAGAGAATCCTAAGCAGGCTCTGTGCTGTCTGCACAGAGCCAGACACAGGGCTCAATCCCACGAACTATGAGGTCATGACCTGAGCTGAAATCAAGAGTCAGACCCTTAACCGACCGAGCCACCTAGGTGCCCCTGGGTTGGTTGATTTCTGAGATCCTTCTTCCTCTACAGCATTCTGCAAGGTAGCTGCCCACCTACAACTCTAATCCTACTAGTACCTCCAGTGAGTGAGGCTCAAGGAACCTGGAGAATCCTTGCCTATGGCTCCACTAAAGGCATTTCCTATACTCAATCCAAGTCCACAACAGGTTTATATGAAGGAACCTACAAGAAAGAAAGAAGCCTTGAGATCCTTAACACCACGGAGTTTGAGTCATGAACCTGCTGGTATTAGAGACCAAGTTGTATCTTATTCAAGAAACAGCTTAAGATAAAAGTCACCACGCTCAGAGCAGAACACTCTGCAACCAACTCTGTTCTTTCATACCCCTGACTTCAGTGACAGGTTTTGCCAATACAATGCCATTTCTGGATTAGGCTTCATAGCACATTCCCATGCTCTAGAATTATAAACACTTCATACTAGATTTACTATCTGTCTCCAAACTGTAAGGAAAGGTCATTATGAATGGTTTCAAATCCTCTGAACCAAACTATTTAGTGTACCTCTCTCTTTTCAATGAGAACCAAAATAATAGCAATAACAGTTTTGAATTACAGAGTGTCTGTTGTATACCAGTGAATGAGCCCTACACATCCAGCATCTCATTTAACCCTCGGAACTCCAACACTATGGTTGCTGTTTTTATTCTCATTTTTTCTGGGATGGATCTGAAGACTAAGAAGCTCAAGGCTATTTAGTCATTTAATATACGCTTATTAAACTTCTCTTTATACCAGGCACAAGGGCTAAAAAGAACAAGGACATGGACATTAAGTAACAATTTTGATTAAATATATACCCACAAAAAAAATCTGGAAAGGTGTCACAAAATGTTCAGGGCTATAGGACTTGCATAAACGGTGACTTTCATTTTCTACTTTGTTCTTCCATATTTCTACCATGGATATCACTTACATCCATAATCATAAAAAACACTGTTTTAAAGACAGAATCTCTGCCTTCGAGGGATTTATAGTGACGGGAAGCAGAGAGTATCAACAGCTTGCTCAGACAAACTGCAGCTCATAAGTGATGAAACAAATTCTAACCTAGGGCTGTCAGAATTCCCAATTCTAGTTTATCTTTCCTACCCTATACTGCCTCTAGTGACATATTCATTTGCCTTGAGGTCTATTTATATTTACTTTGCTTTGTTGAAATTATGTTATAGACTTCATGGGGCAATGGCAACAGTGCCATCTGAAAGATGTGCCTTTGTGGGCTCGCTCAAGGTTGTTGGTGGCCCTCCCTCCTTTGCTTCTCCACCCACAGATCTTTGTACCCAAGGAAATGCAGAGGTGGTGCCTGTGAGCATTTTATCTGATATCCTGGCACCCTAAAGAGGTATTTCAGATGCAGTTAAGAGCTTCTAAAACATTCATCACACAAATTATATTTTACCTGCCCTATCACTTAAATCTGAAATACACAACATATTCCTTAATGATAACTATGCCATCCTAAAACTAGTTGGTGAAAGAAAAGTTCAAAAGAGCTCCAAACTCTTTCTCCATATCTAATTTATTCATCTGCAAAAAAGTTTTCAGTGAGAACCTCTCAATCTGTCCTTCTCAAATGCCCACTGAGCCATGGGATTTGAGTTTTGATATATGTCTGCCCATGACTGATTTAATTTCTAGTCCTACAGCAATAGTCTCCTGGGGATAATTAGAATTATTTTGATTTTTCTAACTTTATTAATGTTTTTGTCTCCGTTCTTATAATTAGGTTAGGGATCGTGGCCAATATGGCTGCATTCCTGACAGTTGTTGTAGTTCTGAGCACAGAGTGAGTAATGAATAAACACTGACCAACAGATTAAGCTATTATTGCAATTAGGCTGAAGGGATTTTTTTAATCTCAAAAACAATAAAAGATAATTATTTTCTTCCTATAAACCATACAATGATTAACTCTTAATCTTACAGCTGTGCAGCTAGAAATTCTCCCAAATTCCCTGCTTTACCTTTCTGATATTTTCCCTGTCCTTCCTTTACTTGGAATTCTGAACTGCTTAGCGGAAAAAGCAATAGCAGCATAAACATGATGCAGAGTCCATTTTGGACTATTGTGTTTCCCTGTCCTCAAAAAGCTCTATCTTTCTCTATTCAATGCAGTTTCTGTATAAAATATCACTTGCCATTGAAAGCCTGTGTCAATTAGGGTCACTGACCTCAAAACTGAGATGCGATGCAGGAGTCTAACAAAAGCACATACAGCTTAGAACAGACGTCACGGAGCAAAGTGAACTCACATCAAGACACCACAGCATGGCTCCCCCTGTGCAGTGAGGACCTGCTTATTTATTTTCCTTTCTTAATCACAAAAAGTATGTTCCCAAAGGGAAAGGAGATGAGACACAGTGAGAAATGGGGAGAGTGGGGAACAGAATGGGGTAGCAAGAGAGACCATTGCCTGTGACAAACACCTGAATCAGGATGTGATTGAACTCGCCATGGAAATATCTCATGATGAAAATTGAACTCACTTATTTTCAGGGTGGTGGAAAGATCTGCACCACCCTACCCTGGGCTGTGGCCTAAGCACACAATGCAGAGAGCTGAATTTTTCTGTGGAAGGTCTGAGAAAGATATGTGAGGAAAAAGAAAAAAATTTGAGATAAAGCACCCATTAGGTGCCAAGTGGTGCCCATCCATGGGGGTTCCACCACACAGCCCAGGAGGCAGGCTCCTGGAGGACTCAACTCATTCTGCAGTCAGGAGACAAAAAGAGGAAAAAAGAAAAGAGTAAAAGGAAAGAGAAATATAAGAAAGAAAAATGGGATATTGAATTCATTCACAAAATGGAGCTTGTTTTCCCCTCATCCATGATTAAAGGGTAAAGAGATCTACAAATGGTGAAGAGATCTGGTTTTCTTTTTTTTTTTTTTTTTTAATTTTTTTTTAACGTTTATTTATTTTTGAAACAGAGAGAGACAGAACATGAACAGGGGAGGGACAGAGAGAGAGGGAGACACAGAATCTGAAACAGGCTCCAGGCTCTGAGCTGTCAGCCCAGAGCCCGGCGCGGGGCTCGAACTCAGGGACCGCGAGATCATGACCTGAGCCGAAGTCGGCCGCTTAACCGACCGAGCCACCCAGGCACCCCTGGTTTTCTGATCTAAGTATGATGTCAGAGGGGCAGTACACGCCCGGGAATATCTAGCTGGAACTCATGAAAAAGGTTTCGTCTCTTTCAATAAGGAATGTTTTCAGGTTATTGTTTCCATTTATAAACCGAATTATTTGAAATGTTATGTACCTTAAATGAGGAAGAGAACTCAAAGCCTTGAGGAGAAAAGATGAAATGTTATTGGTTAAGACCAATGATAAATACAAACTGAGATCCATTCTAAAGCAGCTATTTATTATTTTTTTTAATATGAAATTTATTGTCAAATTGGTTTCCATACATCACCCAGTGCTCATCCCAACAGGTGCCCTCCTCAATACCCATCACCCACCCTCCCCTCCCTCCCACCCCCCATCAACCCTCAGTTTGTTCTCAGTTTTTAAGTCTCTTATGTTTTGGGTCCCTCCCTCTCTAACCTTTTTTTTTTTTTCCTTCCCCTCCCCCATGTTTTAAATCACAGGCATTTTCAAAGGCAAGCAGTACACTGAGGCACACTTATATGGTTATAAAACGTGTATTTTCACTTTTATAGAATAAATGTGTTTGGCAAATCTGACACAAAACAAAGCATTATGGGACAATTCTATTTTCCCAGAGACTTGTATATTTAAATACCACATTTAACATTTCACATTTTAAAATGTCTTTTAGTGAACTCAGTTAAAAATGATGCTAAAAAGAGATTTAGGAGACAGCATCTAAAAATCAAAGTCCAAAACAGGAACATACCCACAGGCAGCCACAACCTTCCCTACCCATACCCAACCTGTTCCTTTCATTTGCAGGTTTTCTCTGATTTAGCTCCTTTTCCTTGGCCTCATACTTCTTGTTGGGTTTTTTGTTTGTTTGTTTTTAATTCTTAAAATCTGCTATATTTTAACTCTTGATAAGCCATGTTTTTTTTTTTTAAAGTGTATTTATTTTGAGAGAGACAGAGTGAGTGGAGGACGGGCAGAGTGAGAGGGGGAAAGAGGATCCGAAATGGGCTCTGCACTAACAGCAGACAGCCCAATGCAGGACTCGAACTCATGAGCACCAAGATCATGACCTGAGCCGAAGTCGGATGCTCAACCAACTGAGCCACTTAAGGTGCCCATTTGCCTCACACTTCTAACCTTCATCTTTCCCTACAAATCCCTTCATACTACCCTCAGTTCATAAAATCTGCCCAGACTTGGGAATCTCAATAGTGAGTCTTGTCTGGAGCACCCTATGTAATATAGATTATATTTATATGTTATATATAATACGTTGTATTTATACAGTATTATATTTATATATAATTATATATGATATACAGTGCCACCCCAGTAGTGGGTGCTGCTTCCCAAAACAGCATATTCTAAACTCCATTTAAGCTTCCAAATTATGTAAAATAAGCTAACTATCTGATGTATCATATATAAAGGGTAAAAATTTTCCATGGTTGGAATTTCTTTAACAGAAACAATAACAGGTAGCTTTCACCGAATACTTAAATTATGTCAGGCCGATTCCTATGTATTATTTCACTTAATTCTCACACAACCCCATAAGGGGGATACTCCTCCTGTGCCTCACTTGCAGTTATTCAGAGGCCCCTGTAGTTAAGTATCTAATTAGTCATCACAGAGATGAATTTCGAACCCAGTCAGCCATCCCCTGGACTCCTTGTCCGATTCACTGCACTATAGCACTGAATAACTAACAAATTCCTTATACTACTACAAAGTCTGACCTCAGAAAGTAGGTACACAACAAGCAAATAAACTAAGAATAATTATTTTCTTGGCATTTCAATTATACCCCCATCTTCCCCCCTATTAGTTATGAACAATTGGGTTAATATACTACTTCACAACTGCCCAATTATTCCTTTTCCAAGTTCCAGTCCAAAGTAAATATTACAAACTTGCAGCTCTGGAATCCTGGGGTTTTTACAGCTTTGAGAAAAGTATCATCAGACCATTCAATCACTGTTTTGAGAAATGATTTTCTGCTAGAACTGATACACGGCCAGTAAAACATACAAGAGATGAAGCCCCCAAGTGAGAGTTTAAAGCCATAAATCAGATGCCATCACTTCCATGTGCCATCCTTACAGTGTTCCTAGGCAGCAAAGATCCAAGTCCTCCAAGACCTAGCACCCCCCCGTCCCCCATCCCCCTCTCTGTGGTTTCCTTCCTTCCATACTCCGTCCCTCTCCCAGGGTTTCTTTAGCTGGCCTCTTGCACTTCTTTCAGGTTCCTAATCTGCTCACTTTTCCTCCTCTCACCTGACCTGAAATTATATTTCATGCTCATATGTTTACTGGTTTGTTTCTCTCTTGTTTTCTCTCCTACTCCAAGAGGTCTGGCACTTGATCCTGCTTATTACCATTAACCCCAGCACCTAATAAATATCTGTTGACACAAAAATAAATACCTATTGAATGAATAAATGAATGAATGAACGAACCAATTGTTCCAGACCAAGAAATGTATAGGACACTTCTTAGCTCATCACCTGGAGACAAAATTCACTTTGCCTCTACTCCCCTTGCCCATCTCCATTCATCAATGATCCTCCACATTCTAATTCAATGCCTAAGAACTGGAAGGTAGAAATCACACTCTTGCCTCTCACTCTTCCTTATTTGGCTCCTTCTCCTTTCTGTTGGTGTCAGCACTTAGAAGAAAGTGGTTTTCTCTGTTTAGAACCAGCCGGAGGACAGTAACTTCAAATTGTTGCCATTTTTCACAGCAAAACCACTACTTGTCTGAAACACTGAAAAGCTATACTGCAGTTACATACCTTACCCAGACACACAAGCATACTTACAAACACAGTAAAAACCTGCTAAAAACACCCACCCAGGGCTACAGGGTTAAGTAAAGGGAGACACAAGAAAATGTACCACAATCACATACATTATTTTACAAGTGAAAAACAAGGATTATCAGCAATTCTGCAACAAATAACATGAAAATGTCACTCTCACTAGAGAAATAATTATTTACCAGCTACCCGTATCTGTCTTCAAACCCCATCCAACTCCAGAAATAGCAAAGATGCAATCAATAGAACCATTCATGACCACACTGGCAAGTAAAGGCAACATGGTAGTTTCAAGAACTGACACACCCAAATCGTGAACACGTTACAACAGCCACTGATAACTGCACATACTAAATCTTGTTTTTATCTTCAAATAAACTTGTATCACTCACATAAATTGACCTGGATTTTTAAGGTTTTGATGTCTTGGTTTCCAGTTTTCCAGACATTGTCGGCTTTTCCTAGAAAACTTCCTGCCTCTCTGAGTGGCCCCTGGTACCGATTAAATGACTAGCAGCTCACCAGGGTGATGATGTATCTGCCTTCTGGTGGCAGCGGGGCCTTGACTCCCTTGCTACTGTTAACCAGTGGCTCCAGCTCCGGCTGCCAAGAAAATGCCAACAGATGAAGGATGAGAGGCAAAACCAGGCCACACACACAGCTTCGAAGATATTTAATCACTGCCTTTTACTTGGATTTTTCTAAAGAAAAGCTTCTTGTCCCATACCCTGAGCAACTCATGTTCCTTTCTGAAACAAAAGCCCAAAAGGCACTTGCGAAGGGACTTGTCAGGTGACAACACCAATGACTGAAAATAAAGCCGAAGGAGGAAAACTGAATGTTTACTCAGTTAATGTCAATAATATGACTATCTCAAAGCTCCTCTGAGAGAGGAGTCTATAACAAAAGAGTAATAAAAAACATAGCCACACATAGTCTCTGATTTATCCCAGAGCATCCCCTTCCTGGCATGCATCTCCATCCAGCTGGGAGAACTCATTCCACCATCCCTGCTCTTAACAAAAGGCTCTGCCCGGAGGACCACACACATCGCCTCGCCAAGAGAAAGGGGTAGGGAAATGATGCAGGCTTCACTCTTGCCCTTGACCCGTGTAGCTAATCCAAAGGGACATAAAAATCCCTCAGTAGAGACATTTACCACATGGAGCAGGCCCTTGCTGGGAGTGAGAGCTTTGATCCCCTGTCCCCACAAGCCCTTCAGGAAAGATCATCACATCAGCCAGGCAAAGGATAGCCACAGCTGACTGAATGTGCTTTCTCTTTTACCTCTCAACCCTTCCTCTGTGGTTGTCCACGGCAACCTGAGTTTTCAGAGAATTCCAAAGTGACTATAAGAGGTTGTTTTGTTTTCTTTCAATCTGCTGCAGACATTTAATATAAGGTGTTATAGTGAATTGGGGAGCTGGTGGAAAAAAAAACCAAAAAACCTTTGCGCGTATGGCCAAGCCATTTTGATCATGCATAGCTCTTAGATTCTTTTTGATGGATAATGTTAATTGCTGAAAATGTTGGAGATACACATATATTAGTGACTCTTTCATAACCTACCACGTTATAATGAAAGCAAGTCTTAGGCTCAATTCTGCCACCATGCTGACTAGCTTCATTAGTAAGCAACAACAAAACAGTCAACGCAAACTTCTCTGTTAGCTTAAAGTTCTAGCTTCCTGTCCTTCTTTGTGTCAAACCATCATCTTCCATGAAAGGTTTCTGTCAGGTGGACATACCATTCTAAAGGTGAGATTCTGGTACGCTGACATTGGCATTAACCAAGCAGAAATCCTCCTTAATAATGGCATGACATAGGATTATTTAGAGATTAAGTCTTGGACACCATCCTTAAAGAATGGGCTATAGAATTCACTAACTCTTGGAATTTGTTTATGCAAAAATGGAAAGCCTTAAAATATATATATTTTTTAAATTTTTTTAATGTTTATTTTTGAGAGAGAGAGAGTGTGAGTGGGGAAGGTGCAGAGAGAGAGGGAGAGACACAGAATCTGACGCAGGCTCCAGGCTCTAAGCTGTCACCACAGAGCCCTATGCAGGGCTCGAACTCATGGACCGCAAGATCATGACCTGAGCTGAAGTCAGACGCTCAACTGACTGAGCCACCCAGGAGCCCCTAAGCCTTAAAATATTTTAGCTACTCTGTGTGTCTTAAGTACCTTTAATTTTATCAGTGTGAGCCCATTTCTCATATCTATCATGTTAATAAGCCAAAAATTTCACCAAATAAAAAAATGTATCTGACTCACCATGTGCTAACAAAATCTATGATTGAGGTAGGACTAGCTCAAGTACCTGTGGTAGCCAACGTCGGAGGGTCGCTTTTCTGATATATAATGCTTGCCGCCCACCCTTCAGATGTGAATTCTTCATTAGAGCACCTGACTACTCCAAGAGTCGAAGGCCTAGGCAACTAGAAACAGTATCACACCGTTTTATGGTATTTGAATTTGCAATGTTTTAATATGGAGGCTACAATTTTTGAGATTAGGTTATCTGCATCATAACTGGATAGGGAAGAAAAGAGTTTGAGTAATTAATGATGAATGAGGATTATTTTCAAAGCGAATTCAAACCTCCTCCTCCTTCAGTTGGCAGACACGAAAGAAGGCAATTGGAAGCTCAGAGATTTCTACCAACGGTCCAGAGAATACAGCCCTCTACAAGTGTGTGTGTAAGGCCTTCTTGAGGGGTAGGTCAGAGTGACTGATGTGTGTGTGCACGGGTGTGTGTGTGCATGCTGTGTGCGTGTCCACAGAGGTAAGATTTCCTTTTCATTTTTATTGTGATTTGTTGGTTAGTTTCCTGTCTGGGTTGAGTTTTACTTCCAATCTCCACTCTACCCCTAAATGGAAAAGTCCTTCCTTGAAAACCGTAAATAAGGTAAAATCTTTGATGTTAAATACCAAGAGATTAGTGCTTAAAATTTCAGATTTCCATGTAAAGCTGCATATCCTGTGAGTTCCAAAGCCAGAAAAGAGAAATTCAACAGGACTAACAACTATCCATGAACATACTATTTAAGTTGATACTTAATACTAAGATCATTTAAAAAGCATTTAGAAATGTTTGCAGTACGTAATTTGATTAATACAATTAAGTATGTGCTTACTATTATCATCATCAATGATTTTTACTATAGATATTTTTGGATTGTGAACACACTCTTTGGTCCCTCATAATTGTGGCAAATATAATCTTAGCTTTGAGTCTGAGACGTCTTGATGAAGGAGTTTGTTCTTTGTTGTTCCCGGAGGCAACACTTAATTCAATGGGTGGAGATAACCTAAGAGAATCTCTCTAACTATTAGAGCTGTCCAACAGTGGAATGGAATTTTTTTAAACAAAACTATATTCTGGTCACTATAGATAAGCTGGTCTTGATTCTTTCTCTTATTCCTGTATGTGCAGTTGCTTTATTCTCTTGTATTTCCCTTTGCTTCCTTGCCTCTGTGTGACGCTCCCCCACTCCCGTTTCCAAACACAAATCCACAAACACAAGTCCATATACCCACTCCACCGCATATCATCCTAAACATATAAGCATCTTGATTTCTTCTGAGATAAGATTTCAAAAGGAACTTTTATTAATTATGTAACTGAAGAAGAGAGAAGGAATAAAGAAAAGGCATAATAAGAAGAGATTCATTTGTAAAACATAACTGGTCTGTAAGGTTACGAAAGGCATTTTTCCAGCTCCAGTTGGGGCCTCAATGCCTGTTAAAGTCTATTTCCTAATACCTCCAAATCATCTTTATGACTCTGATCTACTTTGCCTCTATAAATCCTATTCTTACTTCTATCTCCCAAAGATTCTCTCTCTGAACTGTGAATACCTTACAATTACCTTGGTTTTTTGTCTCCCTTGAAGATAGCTATCACCGGACCCCTAGAGTACCTTATCATACATATTGCCTAAAGCACATGTACTAGCAGGTATTGGCTGTTTAGACTTTTCAGGAAATTTAGGCTATTTTGCCTACTATCTCACACTGGTGCTAAGGAGCCTTGATGATAAATGCCATCCTGCCTCAAGTCTGCCACCATGTTTCTCCTTATTTTGAAGCCCACCTTCCCTTTTGGGATGCCCACTAAGCACCTTTTGTTTTATAAGAGGGTACTCCCAACTCTTAGCTCACTCAAAAATTGGACATAATTGACATACCTTGAACCCAGCTAGTTAAGCCCTACATGACCCAGGATGATAACTGTTAACTTTCTCAGGTTCTCTTTTGGTGGCTCAACCCTTGGCAATTCTCAGGGAAGTGGTTTACCAAACTCTTATTTCTGCAGTGTTAGAATACCAAAATGCTTGGTTATGTATGAGGAGAAACATCCTTTTCCCCTAAAATAAAAATGAAACTTGACTGAAAGATGCCTTCCAACATAACATAATTAATAAACAAAACAAAACAAAACAAAACCAAACCACAGCCTTTGACTACCTGAGAAACTTTAAGTGCAACTTGCATAAAATCAATGTTAAAAATCCAATATGTATGTTCAAGAACAGTGATGTTCTGAGAAACATTTAAATTCTAGGATCCCTGAGCTTGAGCAAAAGGGTTGTAGAACAACCAGGAACTCAAATAAAGAGGTTCTTCTTAGGGGATCTGATTCACAAACCTGAACTCCCATGATACACACTGGAAAGCACCCCTAGGAAAAGACACGAAAAGTGAAAATCAGGAACAAAATCAGCCTAACAGGGCCTTTTCAAGTAAAACTAGTTTTTGGAATGGAAAATTAGAACAATTGTTGCTGTGGGAGAAATTGTTAGTCCTTCTTACTGCTAAAAGATATAAAGAAAAGAAAGAAAATTCTGAGACTAACACGATTAAGAAAATTGGAGAACCAAGTACAAGACCTGGAAGAAGTTGGTTCGACATCAACATCTACCACAATGACACCTCATCAGTGGTCTGAAGCAGAAACATTTCTCAAAGGAATCTAATGTTATCCATATCATCCCTCTTCATCTCTCCCTTCCGTATATCAGGATATTCACAAAGCAGTATGTGATACCAATGAAACTTCAGTTTCAATAGATATACTCCTACATATTAAAGTATGTTTTCTGATTAATATTTTTGGTATGTTACTGTGTTTTTTCTACTTTTTCAGTTGATGCCTTTGACATATAAGTCCTCTTCTTTCTCCCCTCTGACATTCTGCTAATGACATTAGAAGTATGTTTTCTGATGTTTTTGATATTACTGTTTCTTCTACTTTCTGAATTGATTCCTTTTATATATAAGTTCCCTTCTTTCTCCCCTCTGACATTTCGCTAATGATATTCATAATACAATAAGTTCAAATAATACTTAAAGAGGCATCTCCAGTGAATTTTTTGGTATTTACTCAGGAAGACACAAAGGTACATTTGACAGTTCCTCATTCAAGTTATTTACACTTGAACCTTTACAATAAAGCATTATAAAATCAATTAAAGTAATAAATATAATATATAATAAATACAAAAGACACAAATTTCATATAAAATACAATCTATTTAATAAATACAATATAAAATAACTATAACACAATAAGCATGATTAGTGAGTACACAAATAGATACAGTATACTATAAATTCAAATAATAAACACAATATAAAATACAAAAAAACTAATGTAAATTACGATGAATTCAAGAAATAAATACAATATACAATATATTCAAGTAATGAAAGTAATTTACACTCTAGCATGTACAATAAAGTACCAAATGTAATACACGTTATGAGCTATATAAGAATTAAGCTTCCCATTTCTCTCTTCCCTGACTCTAAATGGAAAACTCAATTAATATTTCTGATCTTCAGTGCTCTTATCTGTAAAATGAGAAGACAATGTTGATCTGCATTATTGCTAAGGTTTTTGAGACTATAAATACCCTACAGTTCTACAAATATTTGATGTTTGAGGAGGAAGATTAAAAAGATTAGGCTCTTGGCCTAATACAGAGAGGCCTCTTCCTTATTAACAGTCTCCTTTGGTTTTAGGAGGAATCCAATTTTATTTGGGATAGCAATATACATGCAATAGAGGTAGCCATTTGAGATCCAGACAATGAGGTAAACAGAAATTGCTGAGTAGAGCTTTAAGGAAAGTCTTTTAAGATATGGAGACTTGGGGTGCCTGGGTGGCTCACTCTTGATTTCAGCTTAGGTCATGATCTCACGGTCATGAGATCAAGGCCCATGTTGAGCCTAATATCAGGCTACCCACTGGGCATGGGGCTTGCCTAAGAGCCTCTCTGCCTCTCTCTCTGTCTCTCTCTCTCTGTCTCTCTCTTTCTCTCCCCCCCTCCCTCTCCCTCTCTCTCTGCCCCTTCCCAGCTTCCACATGTTCACATGTGCTTGCTTTCTCTCTCTCTCTCTCTCAGAAAGAAAGAAAGAAACATAAGAAAAAAAAGAATAGAAAAAAACATAAGGAGACTTATGCTTTATCCATTTTTATATTCCTGGAACATGTATATGAATCTGGAAGTGCAGCAGCCATGTTGTGGCCATGAACTGGCAAGGAAGAGGTCAAAATATTACATTTTTGGAGAGAATAGATAGAATCAGCCTGGGTGTCTATAGCATCCCTGGATTACCTTCCCTCAGATTTGTGTGGTGTGGGGTGTGTGTGTGTGTGTGTGTGTGTGTGTGTGTGTGTGTGAGAGAGAGAGAGAGAGAGAGAGAGAGAGAGAGAGAGAGAGAAATACAAAAAAATTCCTATTTAAGCTCAAGAATAGGCAGGTGCTATGAAATTTTGAATTATTAAGTTAGATTCCCTATCTACTAGTCTCTTTCAATAGAAACTTCTGTGCATCATGAGTTATTTTTTCCTGTGTCCTATACCTAAATAAATAAGACTTACTCAATACACCAAGCCTTTATTAACTCTTGTCTACATAGTAGGCACTGTTTAGTATTAGGAACAGAAGGGATAACACACAGTCTCTTGCCTTGAGAAACTCAAAAAGTAGCTAAAGACATAGATGTTGCCACACAAGGATAAGACACTGTAGTTCTTGCCACAAGAAAGTTGAGGACAATGTATTATGGAAATAAAGCTAAGTCCTGTCAAATATGATCTTCAAAAACTTAAATATACTTCCAGCACAGGTGTGGCTCTCTTGGTCAGGTGACAGTACACCTGCACAAACACCTTCTGTCATACAACTGAATCTATGCACATTCTCTAGCTCCCACCGAACTGTGCTAGCTAGCTTCAGGCTTACAAAAAAGTTTTAGTAGGTTTATTCTTAGAATTGCCTTAAATACAATGTTTCCATTTTGAAAACATTGTCAAAAGTAGCCAGTAACATTTTCACTTCTGCAGTGGGATTTCCCCCCTTTTTCCACTAGAGACAACATCAGTGGTTTCTCCTTCCACTCTTTCTTGGACCAAACCAGCGAGGTATCCTCTATAGTAGTTTATACGTAAATAGCAAACACCATGGGCTAACATCCACCAACTTGGCTGCTCCCACCCACTTTTTATCACTTAAGTAGTCAGCCTGACAAACACTGATTCAGCAATCCCTGGTACCCTGGTAGGAAAAGGGCCATCACCCTCAATTATTTCTCAAGAGGAGAATCATCTGGTGGTTAGAAGGCGACTGTGAGTCACAGAGATGCTAATCTAGCCCAAGCCCTGACTCATTCTGTGACCCTTGCCCTACACACTCTACCGCTGGGGTTCCCAAGATATTGGGGTACACTCCTTTATTTACATGTCACAAGGAATGAGCTATATTTAGAGACTATTTGCAAATTAGCTCAAGCTGTGGGACCTAAAGTGGCAGCAACTATGTGAGACATTCAGGAACATAAAATAGTTGTTCGTATCAAATAGTTTTCTCAGTGCTTAAACATCTACCAGAGAAAGGATTCAAATTTAGAAATTAAGCAAACATCAACGTGTACGAGAATCCTTTCTAGCTGGTCACCTTTATCTCCTGCCTTTCACAGATGTGTGTGCTGACGTCTAGAGTGGAATGACCTGTCCAAGGAAGCACAACTCACCAGCACTGAATGCCACATCAACCAACAGAAATATAATGCCAGTCACAAATGTGAACCACAAGCGGAATTTTAAATTTTCTAGTAGACAAAATTTTTTTTAAAGTGAAATTAACTTTAAACATGTGTTTTATTTAGCCTAATATGTTCAAAATATTATCATTTCAACATATAGTCGATTTGTAAAAATTATTCACTAAGTACCACATAACTACTTTATGCCTGTCACAGCACTGTTCTGAACTATTCTTTTATTCCTTCATGACCCTTTAAAAAAGAATCTCATCTTTCTCCAGAACTCCTCCTCTCCATCTCTTTCCGGTACTCTACTTTGATTAAATTCCTCTGAAATTCCCTTTGAAAAATTCACTTTCTATTTACCTGAGAGCCTGAGTGTGTCTAGGGGAATCATCAGTAGGAATTTTATTACTTGTAAGTTATCTTTAATTCCTAACATTTCTGCCTGTCTGAAAGCATTCTCAACAGAAACTAGTCACAGAACCAGCATCTGTGACTTCATGTTGGTGACCTCAGTTGGTGATCTCATAAGAAAAACTGAAAAAATTGCTAACTTTCATTCTCCTAGAAGTTGATCTGTGTCAACACCACGTTCATTCTCAACAACATTATGCCTTAAAATGATATTTCCTTGGATCCTTGGAGTAAGGCATGATTCAAGTTTAGAGATTTCCAATGATGAATATTTTGAATAGAATTCCAATGAACCCAGATATCCACAGAAAGTTGGGTGGTGAGTAGATCGAACCTAGGGAACACACTCCTTTCTCTCTACTTTCCAAGACAGGCCACATTCTTGGAACTGTCAAGTTCACAGCAGACAGTCAGAGGGCTACAATGGCCACAGTAAGCTATCCAATGTGCAACAGGGCTGTATTTCAAATTTTTCTTGGCATTACCTTTTTCTGTAGACAAATAGCAAATGTAACTAAAATAGGCCATAAGCAAAACTCTGAAGTCTACAAGACTGGACTCCATGCCACAAGAATTCATTTTCCTACTTACAAACCACTGTCTAATCTGCATTACAGATAAGAAGCTGGAATCCAGCTGAAGGTTAACAAGTCCATGGCAGCAAGAAAGGGGGAATTTGGGGGAAGGTTTTCAAAAATTGAGGAGGCAGAATAATATGTGTCTCAAAGAAGAAACCATCTCCATAGCTAACAGAAGCGTTTATATGTGTGTATTTAGAAGAGGAAGAGAATGATTTAAAACATTGTTTTAAAGAATCATGCTGGACCCACTAGCTCTACAAAATAGGGTATGGGATGCCAGAAAAGAGGCATGCACGAGGCACGAATCAGAAGGGTATGTGGGGTAAACAACACCTGGATTCTGCCCACAGTTCTGTCTTTAAGGGGTCATATGATTTAGATCATGTAGTTGATCTTCATTTGCAATCTAATCAATTTTAAGTTCCCTTAATGTTCAGTAATGTAAAATTGTAAATAGAAGGGCAGAGATGTTTTAGAAAAAGAAAAGTTTGTGGGACAGAGGTGGGGCAATTGGCAGGAAAAAAAACTGAATGTTGTTAATACTCTCCCATGTGTTTCCAACCACACCACCTCCTTCTAGAGAGGAAGTTTTCTCTTTCTCTGGCACCCTGCTAGATCTTGGCAGAATTCAGGGCAAAAAATCCCCCTACCCCCTCAATTCACATCCAGCTACATTACAGTTACCAGGGAGATCCTGGAAACATAAAGATCACATACAAGAAGACTGGGAGGCAGGGCAGGGAAGTCTGTGTGCTACAGCACAGTTAACAAAGCGCTTGTTCCTACCACCACCTCTCCCCCTTTCCAAGCAACTCATGCCCAACCCTGTCTATTTACAGAGCCATTATGACTATGAAAGCACCAAATATTGGACATAAAGGGTAAACATAAGTTTTATTTTTCATAAAATTTCAACTTCATAATCTTTAAATCTATAGTCGACACCAAATGTAATAACCACTAACCAATGAGAATGAAATATATTCTTTGGTCATTAGCATTAGCTCCCAAGATAAATTTACCCAGCTCTGGTCCTTGGAGAAAGTCTGCCTTAATCCTTGAGGTCCCCCAAAAAAATAACAGAAAGCATTAGAATTTCAAATACTATCTGTAGTGTGAGAAGCCCATAGCATCATATGATTAAAATGTGCTTCTATTTATTTGCCATCGTGATATGAATTCCCCTTCTCCGTGGTGTTGCTGACTTTATCCCTAACATCTGTACTATTTTGAAATACATGGTATGCCCAGTAAGAGAAACTACGGAAAGGTTTCAAGGAAGCCTTACTGTTTCATAAGATTTGTGGCCACAGAAGTTAAACATTTAATCTGGCAGGAACTCAAAGTCCATGCTGCCTCTAGTCCTTCAGCAAATTGTGCTCTGAAAGTAAGTGGATTGGTGTTTTAAACCTAGACACAACTGCAGTGGAAACAGTGCTGTGAATAGCGGTTAGGTTCCTTTCTAGACTCGAATGCCCACTGTAGCCGGCACACTATATATTTATGATAAATGTGGCTGGAAAGAATACGGTTTTTAAAATTCCATAGAATGATTCAGTTCTGCATATGACCCTACTTCCAACTGTTCCTTAGAACACTGGAATCAGACTTCATCCATGCGGGTTCGGTGCACTGACTTAGTATAAACTATGATAAAGAATAGCTGAAGTCTTTCATCTGATATGGGAACCGGCATGTATTTTATTTTTAAGATATACAAAATTCTTCAGACTCCGAACTAATAAATCAGTTAATGTGAGCAATGTCTGCTGCAATCTTCACACGTATTAATGATTTCCCCAGAAATTTCTTTTAACAGATAGTATCAAAACAGAAGTTTCAGAACTTAGCAATTGTAGCATTATGCTATATGTTAAGGTCAGGTTTTTTTAATGTTTATTTATTTTAAGACAGAGAGAGACAGAGAGCTTGAGTGGGGGAGGCAGAGAGAGAGAGAGAGAGAGAGAGAGAGAATATGAATCCCAAGCAGGCTCCATGCTGTCAGTGCAGAGTCAGACATGGATCGCAATCCCACAAACCATGAGATCATGACCTGAGCCTAAATCAAGAGTCAGACACTTAACAAACTGAGCCACCCAGGCATCCTGTTAAGGTCACTGTTAAGAAAAGGCAATGTTCATCTGAACCTAGAATGCTGAATGTTTTTGTTTTATTTTTATAGTCACATTTCATCTACTGTAAGAATATCTAAATAATTTGTTTTAACATCTACATTGTAAAGATGTAAAACAATAATCAATCCTATGAATTCCATGACCTAAAATACTACGTTGCCTAACCAGGTCCCTCACACTCAACAAAAGAGGATAGATTCATCCCGTATATGTTAACTCCCAGCCCCCAACCCCATACAACTCTTTCCTAAGAGAAAAAGGAATTAGGAAGAGTCTTCAAAGACAGTAGATTGCTCAGGAGTAGGAGTGTGCCCAACACTTAGGTGCAAACTGATTTTACAAATTAAAAGGAGAGCTACTAAATACTCTGACTTGTCCTCAATAAAAAACCAAGTATCCTTTTCTGTATGTCGCTTATAATTACAAAACAGAAAACAAACAAACAAACAAAAACCTGCTTTAACTCCAAACACAAAATATAGACTTGGCTTTTTGTTATGCTTCTTTTCCTATAGCTAAAAGTCAAGAAATGAACAAAACAATCAATATCTTCAAATTTTTAAGGATTTAACTTACAGAAGCTTTTTTCTTGGGTGATTATTATTCCAATATCAAAGAATTACTATTTCTAGTATCAACCCCCTCCTTTGGATCTGAGTAAGGACCACAGAACTATCCACTTAATCACTTTTTTGTGGCAAAGATGCTTCTATATTTCTAATTAACAATGGTCCCTCTGTGAGAAGAAGCTCTTTCTCATATGCATAAAGCCCTAGGCAAGCAGATACAACAAATTTGGGGTTATTAAATTTATCATAATGGTTATATTTGCAAATGTGCCTTAAAATGAAGAGTGGTCTAAGTTAAAGACTCCTCTAGCCAAAGAAGTAGCAATATAGACAGAATTGAAATAGCATGATATATTTCTAACTGTAAAACTGAACAGATTTAACTTGCTATTGCATATTTAAAATTCAATACTACAAGAAGAATAGTTGGAGATTTCAATACACTACTTTCAATAATGGACAGGATAAATAAGCAGAAGATCAATAATAACAACAACAAAATAAGAAGACCTGAATTACACTACCAAACAACTAGACATAATTGACATCTATAAAACACTCCACCAAACGGCAAAATATATATTCTTCTCAAATACACTTGGAACATTCTGCAAGATAGAACATGTGCTAGGCCATAAAACAAACCTTGATACAAAGTATGTTCTCCAACCACAATGTAATACAATTAGAAATCAGTAACAAAAAGAAATTTGGGGAGCTCATAAATATGTAGAAAATAAACAACATACTCCTCACCAACAAATGGGTCAAAGAAGAAAATCAGAAGAGAAATATCAAAATATTTTCAGATAAGTAAAAAATTAAGATAAACCAAAATATATGGGATTCGGCTAAAAAAAGAGAAGTGCTTAGAGAGAAATCTATGGCTATAAACACCTGTATTAAAACAGAGAGCGAGAGAGAGAGAGGGAGGGAGAGAGAGAGATCACAAATCAATAACCAACCTTCAACCTTAAGACATTAGAAAAAGAAGAGCAAATTAAACCTAAAGCAAGAAGGAAGGAAATAATAAAGATTAGCATGGAAATAAATAATATGTAGAATAAAAAATAGAAAAAAGTCAATGAAATTAAAAGTGGGTACTTTGAAAAATCAACAAAATTAACAAATTGTTAACTAGAAAGATCAACAAAAAAAAGAATAATTACTAGACTCAGAAATGAAAGATTAAATATCACTAACAATGTTACATATATTAAAAAAATTGTAAAGGAATACTGTAAACAACTGTATGCCAATAAATTAGATAATCTAAATAAAAGGAACAAATTCCTAGAAAAATACAAATTACAAAAATGTCTCAAGAAGAAATATACAAGCTGAATAGATCTGTAATCTGTTGGTAAAGACACTGAATTAAAAATCAAAACACTACCCAAATAAAATCCAGGCCCGGATGGCTCCATCAATAAATTCTGCCAAACACTTAACAAAAAATTAATACTAACTCTTCAGAAAACCAGAAAAGGACTCAGGAATACTTTCCAACTCTCTTTATGAGGACAGTATAACACTGATGCCAAACCAGATAAATCACAAGAAAAGAAACTACAGATCACTATGTGACTGTGTGATGTGGATGCAAAAGTCCTCAGCAAAAGAGAAAACTGAATCCAGCAACACATGCCAAGTGAGGAATCCAGTGTTGGATTAATATCTGAAAACCAATTAATATAATATGCCATATCAACTGAATAAAAAATATAACTACATGATCTTTTCAATAAATGCAAACAAAGCATCTGACAAAATCAATACCCTTTAATGATGAAAACACCCAACTAAGAATAGAACTTCTTCAACACGATAAAGAGTCTCTATGAAAAACCCACAACTAGCATCATATTTAATGATAACAGACTGGGTGCTTTTCCCTAATAGCAGGAACAAGGCAAGGACACTATCAAGAAAGTGATAACATAACCCATAGAATGGGAGAAAATTTTTAAAATCATTTACCTGATAAGAGGTTTGTGTCTAGAATATATAAAGAACTCTTACAACTTAGGAATAAAAGAGAACCTAATTTAAAAAGGAGATGGGGGGCATGAGGGGATAGGCAAAATAGTGAAGGGGATTAAGAGATACAAACTTCCAGGATAAAATAAAAAAGTCATGGGGATTAAAAAGTACAGTACAGGGAATATAATAAATAATAATGTAATAACTTTGTGTGGTGAGAGATGGTAACTACATTTCTCATGGTGAGCATTTTGTAATGTATATAATTGTCAAATCATACACTGTTCATCAGTGATGAACGTATGTTACATCAACAATACTTCAATTAATTTTTTTAAGTGGGCAAGGGATATGAATAGATGTTTTTCAAAAATGATATATAAATTGCCAGGAAAGCTTTAAAAAGAAAAAGGAAATATATGGTGGTAAAATCTATTGTTCATTAAAATCAAGGTAAGCTACTGGTACAAATTCCAAAATTGCCTACATACTCTCACCACCTTTTCATAAGCACGCAAATTTAATTCTACATCCCCACCGCCAAAAATCTGTGTGAGTTGTGTTTGGCTCACTGAAAGAGATTAAGCCTTGTGCTGAACTGATGTGGTAAAAATTAAAAGTAGATACAAAGATAAATGAGGAATTAATTTCCAAGACTCATGGATAACGAAGGAAGAATGAGGAAGGAAGAAAAATACCTGAGGATAAAATCATTTGGGGGCCTGTTCAGATCCGTAGCCACTGAATCCATCCTCTTCATTCTATCCATGAGAAAACTGAACACCAGGGACATTCGGTGTCTGATTGAAGATCATACAACTAATTGCTGACCAATCATCCCAGTTTGCCTGGGACTGGGACAGACCGGGGGAAGAGATTGGGGGAAAGGAAGGGAGTTCCCAGTGCTAAAACTGGGGAAGTCCTGGGCAAACCTCAACAAGTTGGTAATAGCGATCAAAGTCCACGGTAGCTCCTAACTCCAAAACCTGGTGTTCTTTCTTCAAGGTCATGTTCCCTCAGAAAGAAAGCTCTTTACTTTGAAGAAATTTCTGAGCCTACTTTCCAAAGACTGCTCTCTGGATGAAAAATTTTCACAATCCAAATTAGATGGTGAGTTAAGTTTATAACATGAATAAATACTTGTATTTCAAGATCTAGTGTTCTTTTTGGCCACCAGTCAATCATTTTATCAAGATATTTAATATAAACTGAACATCATATCATTTTCCTTCTCGTTTGTCACATTAATTCCAGTGAGATTTAAGTTTTCGTATGTCTGGAACTGATGTTCCAGCTATAGCACACTGCCGTGGAATGGGCATGTGGTCTTTGGAGTCTTCGTTATCACTGATATAATAATCCACACTGAAAACACAGAGACATAAAACTGTTTTGAGTGACTAATCCACTGGCTTCCTTATAAACTGCTGTTATGCCATCACAGGCATAAATTCCATATAATCCCATTATATGGAATTTATATATATATTTATATGGAATTAGTTTCTATTTGCTTACCTTAACCAATCACCCATCTAATGCCCATATGGCTATCTTAGAATCAAATCTACAAGAAATCAAAATAAAACCCTTCACAGCCTCAGACTATGTAGGGCTTCTTACCTGAGGTCTATGGACAGGGTAGGGAAGTATGTGGAGACTATCCAGCACACGAAATGATACATCAAAATTTTCATGTGTGCTTTATAATGTGGAGACAAGATCTAGCATTTGTTACATTCTCAAAGGGGTCATTGAATCAAAAACTGGTTAAGAAGTTAAGCCTTAAATCTTTCCTACATCAAGGTTATCTCATACCCCTTGTACAGAACACAAAAGGAGAGTTAAGTGATTAAGCTTGACCTAGTGGGGAAGGTTGATTAATCCTTGATTAGTTCTCCAGAGGCTACAGAGAGATGAACACACTGAGTAAGAAAACGGATTGGGAATAAAAGTACTGAGAGACGAACAAAAACAAAACAGAAGCTTAAAACCATTTCTAAGACTTAAGGGAAAAAATCAGAGTGAAGGGAAAAAGATATAGTTACTGTTAAGGAGTCTGTCTACCTTCAGTGATGGAGACAGATAGTTGGGACTACCATGAAATCTAATTAGGAGAAACAAAAATGTCCCAAAGCACAATGAGAAATTGTTAATACCGACAGCTTTTATCTAAGAAACCACTGTAAGTGATTTCTCGTCATCACTTGAACCTTTAACTCTCACTCTTAAAAGATACATTACAGTACTGAGGTAAGCAGTCTCCTTTCCCTAAATCTGGAGAAGGCAAATTGGAAAGCTTTAAATCTCATGAGCAACTGAAGCAGGCAATACTTGTTTCTGCCCAAACCAATCTTTGCATGATTGTGCCCAGAAGCAGGGGTAGAGCTAGAAGATGATCAAGTTGTCCTTTAGACTTTTATTTTCCAAGTGATTGATATGAAAAAGAATCAATCAACCATATTCTCATCAAGTTCTCTTGTGTCCTCAAACATCTAAATACGGATTGAATATTTGAGTTACAACACAGTAAATGCAGTAAGGAATATTAGTCATAGCCAAGCAATTGATACTGGAATAAAGAAATGTTATAAGTTTAACACTAATACGTGTCATTCTTGCAACAGAAGAAAGAAAAACACAGGTTTCCAATCAATAAATATGATCTAGTAGTGATAAATTTCTGAATATTTTACAAACCAGACTTAATTTTTGTTCCAAGACATTCTTTCATCTCTATTTTTTTCATTTTATGTTTCCTTTCATAAACCAATGGTTTCAACTAAGGGTTTTTCAGCAAACATTTTCTAAAATATATGCATAAACAGTATATCACCAATGACTGCCTGAATATGTTTACTATACTTGCACAGTAAAATTATTTATGGCTTTTTACGACAGTTACAAAGGAAAACAAAATTCTATTATAAATCTTGGCCCTTCTAAGAGGAGATTATGCGCACTCGGTGCAATGTTGATGTAAATGTAATTTTCTAGAGGGCAGATAATCTATCTTTTGAGTAATTTATGCTCAGTCTAATTCCATGCATACTCAGGCACTTACCATTATTCAACGAGACAGAGCACTATAATGATGCTGGCTTATTGATATTCAAACACTTTTTAGGCTCATGCTTTTCCATTCTAGTGGTTGGAAATTTCAGTGAGAACATTATTGTAAAACCAAAATCTAAAGGAAAAGCTCAACTCAATTTAACTAACCATTACTGGGATATTATCATGTGTTGAATGGTGTGTTAAGTGCCATCGTTTATAAAAGCAATATGAAATATTTTTATGCTCTCTAGTAGTTTGAAAGATCATTGAAAATGCAGAGCAAACATAGGAAACAATTAGAAAATAACACAAGCCAGTAAATGAATGATTACATGTCAAATGTGGAATGAAAACAGCAAACGTTGGGAGCATTCAGAGCAGAGAGACATTGCATGAGCAAATGAAATTGAGTAAAAAGTCTCAGGGAGGAGGTCAGAGGAGACCTGGCCTTTAAAAAATAAAAAATGATTTAGAAATCTTAAAACATAACCCAGACAAGGAAATGGAATTAGCATATCCAAGGCTGGAGCTAGAGCACCAGTTGAAGATGAAGAAGAAACTGACCAGAAGAAACAGGCTCCATTCCAGCAAATGAGAGTGTTGACCTACATGGTCAAGAGATAACAGAGGACTATAATGGGAGCAACTCTCAGAACTATAAGATGGAACCTAATAAATAAGACTTGAAAGGGGCTTTAATTCTCAGTGTGTAAGGTGTCATAAAGTACTCCTTTGTCTAATACCAAGAAAATCTCTCTATAGAAATTCCATTTTAAAGTGGACTGTTAGAGAACGACAAATACCCGTGTGATTTTACTCACACATGTAATTTAAGAAACAAAGCAAACAAAGAAAAAAAAAGACACAAACAAACAAAACAGACTCTTAAATATGAAGAACAAACTGATGGTTACCAAAGGGGAGTTGGAGGGATGGGTGAAATAGGTAAAGGGGATGAAGAGCAAACTTATCATGATGAGAACTGTTGGATCACTATATTGTACACCTGAAACTAATATAACATGGTATGTTAATTATACTGGATTTTTTAATTAAAAATAAACAAATAAAATGGACCACTAGTTTTCAATCAAGAATAAAGCAAGACAAAAAGAGGTATTAAAATTACTTGGAGTTTTTTTTGTATATAATCTATGCTTGTGTTAGTGTCTAAAACATCGCTCTAAAGCCATGTGCCAGAACCTCTGGAGGGAAATATAATGTGTCTAACTGTAAAAAGCTCTATGTATACCCTAACATCAGATGAGAACTGTAGCAGAAGGGCTTTGGAAGACCAGACAACAAGACAGCATTTTAAAACAACCCCACACCGTAGGACCAAAATATTTTCTTAACCCAATGTGTTCGATGTTTAGCTGTACAGAGTTAACTTTCCCCACATCCTACTGTCCTAACCAAAAACATGGATTGGGTTTTGTTCTCAGTTGCTGCAACAAAACCAAACATCTCAACCAGAAGCAAGCAACTGAGGTTGAGCAATGTGACACCATTGGAACATAATAAAATCGGCTGTCATTTAAGAAACTACTCAAAGACAGTTAGAGGTCACAGACACCACAGGTTTATAGCCTATGTTAACCTTCTATGACATAGATTTTTGCATCACCTCTGGGTATTAGTATAGTTCTTTAAAGATTTATAACTGGAAGGAATAATTTATCTCCCATTGAAAGGACATCTAATCGAAACATATAAAGCAGATGAGCTCTTCTTACTATTTACCTAGTAAATGGGTATTTCATTAACTGTAAGTTTTAGCCAAGCATTTAGGGCTTTTGTCTTTGTCTTTTGTTTATCTTTACAGAGCTTAGAATTTTCTAGGTTGAAGTATATTTACTAATGCAAGGAAATACATAATCACAATATGGTACATACTATGGATACCCAGAAAATACCACATCTTGAGTTGGGGACCACCAGCACAACCAATGGACCTGCTAGTTACTAGGGACTAAGGAAACAGAACTCTTTATATTCTTTTCTTAGTGGGCTTGAGGAAGCAGATTCCATTCAAAAGAGTAAATGGTGGGGCACCTAGGTGGCTCAGTCAGTTGAGCGTCCGACTTCAGCTCAGGTCACGAACTCATGATTCACAAGTTTGAGTCCCCGCATCGGGCTCTAGCCGACAGTCTGCTTTAGATTCTGTATCTCCCTCTCTCTCTGCCCCTCTTCCTGCTCATACTCTTTCAAAAATAAATTAAAAAAAAAAAGTAAATGGTGAAGTTTTGAACAAGTACTTCATTTCCTTGATTTGAAGATATATTCTTCCCATATTAATGTTCCTGAAACTGGGATACCTCTTTCCATAGGCACATGCATTTGATATAGAAACTTTTCCCTGATGATACTATTAAATTGATGGCACATCTTAAAATTTATAGCATCTTAGAACCAAGGAATTTTTTTAAAGGATAAGGATATAAAACAGAATTTGTGTGGTCATTTGTGAGGGCACAGCAAAGACTGGACAGGTCAGGTCCATGGTGAGGTTGGTGAGTATATATTGTGACTTCCTTCCCTTCCCTATCCTTCAACTCTATGTCTAGATGATGTGATAATAAAGCATTCCTAACAATGTCCCCTCACAGCCATGTACTTATAATGAGCTCCATCTCACATATGGAGAATCATGCATAAAAGATACGAAAGGATGTGAGCACTCCCCAGGAGTAAAAAGCCAGAAGCATAATGTGGGGTTCTAACCTCATCCTAGAGGGAATAATTACATCTACCACTCCACCTCCTATTCATGTGATCAATTATCAATCCACCTTACAAGTAATGTCAACCTTTTTATCTCTTGTTTCAGTCAAGAGGGTCATGGAAGCAAATATCAGGTCAAATGCTGATATTATATTGATGAATAGAATGCTGTTTTAGAAAAAATGATCTTAAGAAAGAGTAAGTCTCAGTATACAAAGACCTGGATTTTAACTCTGGCTTCTTCACTAGGGTCTTATATAAGTGACTTAACCTTACTTTGACTCTTTATGATTGTCCCTACCTAATGACATCCAACAGAAAATAATAAACATTGACTCACTTCCCAGAGATGATTTAAGCAGCAACGAGTAATACTTTCAAAGGCTTTTCACTGCCATTATTGAAGTCTGGGGTTTCAAAATCAAAATAGCTTAATTTTCTTTAAGTTACTTGCTTCTATAAAAACAAAATACTCTTAAACTTAATACAGAATTTCATCAAAGATGAAATCTGAATTTAAAATAGTTGGCGGGGGGTAGGGAGGGCAGAATAGAGTATATAGAAGAGGAAATAGCTATAGAAGCCAAATTTTAAAATTCATATGAATGATACACCATCAACTATGAGGTACTTGAAGCAATAAGCTTCCTTTCAAGCATAAAACTTCTTAACCACCCTCAATAGTCCCTCTGAATGTGTCTGATGGTAGAATTCACAGATCCAAAGCTTAGCAGCTGCCGAAATCTGATAAACAGGGTTTTATTTGTGAGACTGTGCCAAGATTTGTTTTTGAAAAGCTTAAAGTGAAGGGCAAATAACTATAAACAGCAATTACCTTGTGACCACTTTGAAACAATTAACATAAATATAGAATCTTTCCCTGAGGAAAAATGTGGGAAGTAATCATGATAAGATGGTCTCCATATGGGGAAAACACCTTGTTTAAATTAAGCAGCTACTGGTAGATCAATATCAGATCCAATCATGGAAACACTTCTGTATTCAAATGAGAGTGACCTTGTGACAAAATCAATCTTACTCAAGGTGAAAAGGAAAGTTTGAAAGTTCAAGGCACACATAAATTTTCTTTTTGTTTAATTACCAACCCGATTATTACTTACCTGGTATCTGTAAGCTACCCTCTTGGATAGATGTCAGCTTACTAGAAGACTTTCTACTTGCTATGATATAAAATTAGAAATTATTGCTAGAAGTATCTTCATGGTCTTCCAACACCTCTTCCCTCAACCTTGCACAATTCTCCCCTCAATATTTCTACAAGATTCAAAAATATGAAAAATACATCTGCCTCCTCTCTGTCTCTCTGTCTCCCTCCACATATACACATATAGTTTCCTGCACTTGATGTTTAATAAATATTGGTAAACTGGGGTGCCTGAGTGGCTAAGTCAGTTAAGCATCCAACTCTTGATTTCACCTTAGGTCATGATCTCATGGTTTGTGAGATCGAGCCCCATGTCAGGCTCTATGCTAATCGCATGGAGCCTGCTGGGAATTCCTTCTCTCCTTCTCTCTCTGCCCATCCCTACTCGCTCTCTCTATATATAGACAGATAGATAGGTAGATATCAAAATAAATAAACTTAAATATATATATACTGGCAATCTCACCCAATAATTCTATTTTCCCACACACAAGGAACTTCTCTATTTTATCAGAAAATAACTTAAAAATAGTGAAAAAAATTCATTAAAGGAATTAAAATTTTACACTAGAAACTATTAATTTAATGTAAAAGAAAGCAGCAAAGGAGAAACATAAAATAGAGGAAATATATAAAAAACAAAAAGTAAAATAGCAAATATAAATCCAACTATACCAATAATAGTATTAAATGTAAATGAGTTAAACAATTCAATGGAAGTCAGAGATTGTCAGACTGGATAAAATACAAGATCCACTTATTTGCTCTGCATATTCAAATATATAAAAAATTGAAAGTAAAAGGATAAGAAAAAATGTGATGCAAACAACAACCACAAGAAAGCTTGAGTAGATATACTAATATCAGGCAAAACAGCAATGCAAAAGTTACTAGACACAGAGATAGATATTTCATAATGATAAAATGGCCAATCCACCAGAAATATAACAATTATAAACATACACATTTAACAACTAAACCCCCAAAATACATAAAGCAAAAAGCGACAGAATTGAAGGGGGGAACAAATGATTCAACAACAATAATTGTTATTTCTTTCTAAAAGAATAGAAAAACTAGAGAGAAGATCAAAAAGAAAACAGAAGAATTGAACAACACTACAAAAGTAGATTTAACACACATCTATAAAATGCTCTAACCAACAGCTGTAGATACACATTCTTCCCAAGCACACATGAAAATTTCTCCAAGATCCACCATATATGCTAGATGAGAAAACAAGCCTCAATAAATTTAAAAAGATTGAAATCATACAAGCGTGTCTGCTAACCATAATGGAATGAAATTAGAAATCAATAACAGAAAGATATTTAGAAGATTTGCAAATATGTACAAATTAAATAACACCTTCCTAAACAGCCAGTGGGTCAAAGAAGAAATAATGAGAGAAATTTAAAAATCCTTGAGATGAATGAAAATAAAAGCACAATACATTAAACTTACGATATGCAAATAAAGCAATGCTTAAAGGAAAATAGTTGAAAATGCCTATATTTGAAAAAAAAATCTCAAAGTAGTAACTTAACCTTCACCTTAAGATACTGAAAAAGGAAATTAAGTTAAGCCAAAGCATGCAAAAGGAAATGAAATGATAAGCGTTAGACTGGAAACTATTGAAATAGGGAATAAAAAAAGGAAAAATTAATGAAACCAAAGTTGGTCGTTTGAGAAGATAAACAATATTGACAAACTTTTAGCTGTATTAACCAAGAAAAAATGAGAGAAGATTCAAATTACTAAAATCAGAAATGAGAAAGGAGACATCAATACTGACCTCACAAAATTCAAAGGGATTATAAAAGAATATTGTAAACCCATGCCAACAAATTAGATAGCTTAGATTAAATGGAGAAACTCTTGGAAAGACACAAACTACACTGGGGCGCCTGGGTAGCTTAGTCTGTTAAGCGCCTGACTTTGGCTCAAGTCATGATCTCACAGTCTGTGGGTTCCAGCCCCAAGTCAGGCTCTATGCTGACAGCTTAGAGCCTGGAGCTGCTTCGGGTTCTGTGTCTCCCTCTCTCTCTGCCCATCCTCTGCTTCTGCCCTGTCTCTCTCTCTCAAAAATAAATAGACATTAAAAAATTTTTGAAAAAAGACACAAACTACGAAAACCAACCCAAAATAAAAAACAGAAATTCTGAATAGAGCTCTAGAAAGTAAAGAAATAGCATTAATAATTCTAAAACTTCCCACAAAGAAAATCCCAGACACAGCTGGGTTCACTAGTGAATTCTCCTAAAGATTTAAAAAAATTTTTTGTTGTTGTTAATGGTTTTATTATTTATTTTTGAGAGAGAGACAGAGTGTAAGTGGGGGAGGGACAGAAAGACACAAAAATTAGCTCTAAATGGATAGTAGACCTAAACATAAGAACTAAAACTACAGAGGTCCTAGAAGAAAACATAGGATTAAATCTTAGTAACCATGGGCAAGACAAAGTTTTCTTAGATACAACTCCAAAGCATAAGTGACTGAAGTAAAAATAGATAAATCAGACTTCATCTAAATTAAAACCAAGTTGTACTCTGAAGGACATCTTCAAAAGACAGTCCACAGAATGGGAGCATATCTTTGCAACTCAGATCTGACAAAAGACTTGTATCTAGAGTATATAAAAAAACTACCTACTACTAATAAAAAGACAAATAGCCCAATTTACAAATGGACAAAGGATTTAAGTAGATATTTTTCCAAGGAGGACATACAAATGGAAAACATGCACATGAAAAGATGCCAGACATTGTTAGTCAGAGATATCAAAATCACAAAGACATACCACCTCACACCCACAACGATAAGGTATAATTAAAAAGACAGACAACAAGAGGAAAAATTGGACCCTCATACTTACTAGTAAAAATGTAAAATGGTGCAGTTGCTTTGGAAAACAGTTGACAGTCTCTCAAAATGTTATACATAAGAGTTATGATATGACCCAGGAATTCTACTAATCATCATATACCCTAGAGAGATGAAAACACAAGCCACACAAAATCTCACAGAAGAAAGTTCATAACAACATTAATTCTAACAGCCAAAAGGTAGAAATAACCCAAACATGGGAATGCAAGCTGGTGCAGCCACTCTGCAAAACAGTATAGAGGTTCCTCAAAAAACTAAAAATAGAACTACCCTAAGACCCAGCAATTGCACTACTAGGCATTTATCCAAGGGATACAGGTGTGCTGTTTTGAAGGGACACATGCACCTCCATGTTTATAGCAGCACTATCAACGACAGCCAAAGTATGGCAAGAGCCCAAATGTCCATCGATGGATGAATGGATAAAGAAGATGTGGTATATATATATATATATAATGGAGGATTACTCGGCAATCAAAAAGAGTGAAATCTTGCCATTTGCAACTACGTGGATGGAACTGGAGGGTATTATGCTAAGTGAAATTAGTCAGAGAAAGACGAACATCATATGACTTCACTCATGAGGACTGTAAGAGACAAAACAGATGAACATAAGGGAAGGGAAACAAAAAGAATATAAAAACAGGGAGGAGGACAAAACAGAAGAGACTCATAAATATGGAGAACAAACTGAGGGTTACTGGAGGGGTTGTAGGAGGGGGGGCATGGGCTAAATGGGTAAGGGGCACTAAGGAATCCACTCCTGAAATCATTGTTGCACTATATGCTAACTAATTTGGATGTAAATTTACAAAAAAAAAAAAAAAGAAAGAAAGAAATAACCCAAACATCCATGAACTGATCAAGGAATACGCAAAATGGGATAAATACATAGGATGTGATATTGTTTGGCCTAAAAAGTCACAATATACGGATATAAGCTACAACACAGATAAACCTTAGAAATATTATGCTAAGTACAAGAAGCCACATGCAGAAAAAAGGTCATATATTATTCTATTCATCTGAAATTTCCAGAATAGAAAAATCCATAGAGGCAGAAAATAGGTTAATGGTTACTTTGGGCTGGGAGCTTTGGGGGTAAATGGGGTATGATGGCTGATAGGTACTGGGTTTGTTTGAAGGATGATGACAATATCCAAAAAATGGATTATAGTGAGTTTCACAACTCTGTGAATATACTAAAAAAAAATGAGTGTGTGAATTGATATATGAATTATATCTCCATAAAGTTGTGTGTGTGTGTGAGAGAGAGAGAGAGAGAGAGAGAGGACTTAGAACTTAACCACAGCTTTAAGATCATGTCCAAATTATGCCAGTCTTTCAAGCCCTTCCCTGCTCCAAAATCACATGTCACATGACCTCATTCTCCTTCCAAATTATTTCCAACTGTATTAGTTATCTATGGCTCTGTAACAAACTACTCCCAAATGTAGCAACTTAAAACAACAAACGTTAATTATTGTATAGTTTCTGTGGGTCAGGAATCTGGGAACGGCTTAGCTGGGTCCTCTGGCTCAGCCTTTCAGTGTCTGCCAAGGCTGCAGTCATCTCAAGGTCTGACTCAGGAGTGACTTCCCTCACTCACATGGCTCTTGTCGTGCCTTGGATCCTCGGTGGCTGTTGACTGAAAACGCCCCACCAGCTCCTTGCTACACAGGCCTCTCTATTGGACAGTCCATCACTCCTTTAGACAAAGTGGTGGTGCATCAGAGGGAGCAGGACGAAAGTCAGTCTCCTTAATCACCTAATCTTGGAAATGGCATCCTATTGCTTTTGCTAAATTCTGTTCCTCAGAAAGGAGTCACTAGCCCCAGGGCATGCACAAGGGCACAAATCCCAGGAAGAGTCAGATGGGGGCATCCCAGAGGCTGCCTGCCATAGCATCTTACACCATTTGATCCCAATGGGCAAGTTTGCTCCCATCTTCCAGGCACAGTTTGCGCCTTCCTGCCTGGTACCTTTATGCTTTACTCACCTTATCCCTTCACCCAACACCTTCACCAACTCAGTCAGACCATTATTCAAGATGAGTTCAAATTCCATGTGTTCCATGAAACTTTCCCTGATTACCCTTCATTACTCTCAATTCCTTCATATCTTATAATTACACTACATAATTTGCCCCTTAATTATCTGCTGCCTTGCTTCATTATTCAAAGTATGTCTCTTCTGACAGCAAATGCTTCACCTGAAACTTTGTTAGAAATACAGACTTTCAGGGGCGCCTGGGTGGCTCAGTCGGTTAAGTGTCCGACTTCGGCTCAGGTCACAATCTTGCCGACTGTGAGTTCGAGCCCTGCATCCGGCTCTGTGCTGACAGCCCAGAGCCTGGAGCCTGCTTTGGATTCTGTGTCTCCCCCTCTCTCTGCCCCTCCCCTGCTCACGCTCTGTCTCTCTCTGTCTCAAAAATAAATAAAAACACTAAAAAAATAAAAATTTAAGAAATACAGACTTTCAGGTCTTATCCCAGACCTACTGAATCAGAATCCGCATTTTAACAAAATTCCCAGTGATACTCATGCACATAAAAGTTTGGGAAACACCATGGAATTTTACAAGTCGTTACTGCAGGTAGACCTGTATAGGTCTCATATCCTCGACTAGGTTATAAGCACTTGGACAAGTCCCATATCTTATAATTTTTGCTGTCTCTCTCTTCTCACACACAAGCATATTAAACAGTTTAGTACTGAGCACATTCTAGAACACAAATTTAACCTGCCAGAGAGGAAACACCATACTATGAACTGACTGAATTTTAAAAGATTAGAAGACATAAATGAATCAAAAGACCTAAATTGTAATCTTAGTTCTGCTACTCACCAGTCTGAGTGACTTTAGGCAAGTCAATTACTCTACCTTTCCATTTCTTTTTCTGAAAAATGAGGTGACTACCGTGGAATCTCTGATTTTCAACTTATTTCTAAATATTTATTAATCCACAATAAAGCTTGAATGAACATAATCTGAAATTGCTGAAGGAACAAGAAAATATTCTGGAAACTTTTAGTGCCTTATGGTCATCAACATGAACATTAGTATTAATTGCACTGTAGATGTGGGGAAATGTTGCTTAGTCCAGGACTGTTTAGGAAAAACCATGCAATTGTACGTCCTATGTTTCATTTCTCTTCTAACTTAGGCCATGCCAAATATTTACTCAATTGAAGAAATAAAGTAAACTGTTAAGAAGCTTAAAATGAGTTTTTGGCTGGAGAACGGGACTAGCTAGGAGGACAAATGAAATCTCCCCTATTTTACACCTTGGGAATCTCCCCTACACTCCTTAGCTCAAACTCAGGCTGTATCTATAAAATTCAGATTAGAAACAAGAATTTGGCCTTCAAAAAAAAAAAAATCACGAATTTCCATCAGGCTCCAGCATCTTCTATGTTACAGAGAAGAGTGAGATTTGTTATCTGCAGCAGCAACACAAGGCTGAGTAAGAGTGGACACATAAATAGTTTTGTTCTTTTTTTTTTAAGGCACTCAATTGAATTTCCTCTTCTACCTGAAAGTAAGGTCCAATCCCACCCACAGAGTTTAAATTGGCACTTCCCCTGAGGACCTGGACTCCAATTACATCTTATCTTCCGATCTCTACATCTCTTCAAGTTCAAGGTCTCCACCTACTCTCCAGGAATAAAGGGCTGCTCTTTCCTTGTCCAGGTTTCCCCAGCCTTTGTTCTCCTCCCTTACCCTGGAGAGGGTAAGAATTCCCCTGCAGGATCAGTTTACTTTATGCATTTCTCTATGTTCTTTACTGTTAGAACAAGTCCTGGGTGTGGAAAATTGACTTCATAGTGATAACAGAGCTGGTGGGCAGGGTTGCTGAGAGTGTGGTCTGAGCTGGAGATGCAGAGTTACCGGGCTAGCATGCTCCCACACTTACTTGTCTACATTCATCGTAGCTTTTACTCCCTGCAGGACTGCTCCCAGAGACAGCACCCAACCACCCACCTGTAAGTTTATGAGAAAAAGAATGGTGGCAGTGATGATGATAATAACAATAACGGCACTAGTAATAACTGGCTGCCTCTGAACAAAAGCATATTTTTGGTTTCTGTCCTCAGGCTCCAAAGTGGTTCACATGGTGCACACTGGTTAAGTGTGTCAGCACTTCGGCATTTTCATGTTATCTATGTGCCCACTCCGGGACCCTCTTGGCACTGACTTGCACTTTGAAATGTATTGCTCGTTCCTCCGCCAACTGGACAGCGAGGACTATTCCCAGACTTTGAGATCATTCAAGACACGTGGGGTCCCAGAGATCATTATCCTGGAAGCACAAAGTCAAGAATAAACATGGGCACTCAAATCTGCCTAAAGAAGGAAACTCACATACCCTTTCGGCAGGTAAACTGTGCTCACAGCCAAATGCTGCTTTGGTAAAGTTGTCCTGAGAAATGTTCCTTCTGTAGAGCGAATCTCAGACACCTGGACAGAAATGGCAGAGCCATCACAGAGCAAAGAGATGAGTGACAGTAGCACTGAGCCGGGGACCACGAACTGGGTTCTAGTACCATTTCCACCACTAACTCTGGCCTTGAGTGAGCCATCTCTCCTTCCATGCACTCAGCTTTCCCATCTGTGAAATACAACAATTGGACACCATGTATTTTGCAATACATGTAATAGGCAAGTGTGCCTATTCATAAATATCTTATCGAACACTTGTTATAAGTCCAGATTTCCATATTGCTTCCTTGGAGATGCTGGCTGAGTAAGTCTAGCAGTAAGGTCCAAGGATCTGCATTTTAACAAATGACCCAGGAAAGCCTCTATAAACATCAATTTAGGAGACACTGGAACTCATGACATCTAAAAGGTCTTCCAGGTCTGTATTCTCCAGAAGCCAGCTGGTCACTATTAAGCTTCCACTCCCTACATAGTCCTGCTAGATCATCAAGATGATAGGAGTAATAGCTATTATTTCTATAGTGCCAGCCACTATTCTAAATGCTTCCCATACATGAACTATTTTAGTCTTCACAATAAACCTACAAGGCGGGTACTATTATTTTTTAAAATTTTTTAATGTTTATTTATTTTTAAGAGACAGAGAGAGACCGAGTGCAGGGAGGGGTAGACAGAGAGGGAGACACAGAATCTGAAACAGGCTTCAGGCTTTGAGCTATCAGTACAGAGCCCGACACAGGGCTCAAACTTGGGAACGGCGAGACCATGACCTGAGCTGAAGTTAGATGTTCAGGTGCCCCTAAGGTAGTTACTATTATTATCCTTATTTTAAAGACACAGAAACAGAGGCATAAAGATTAATTGATTTGCCAAAGACAGCTTGGATAATAAGGAAATAGGATAGGGATTCAAACCCAGGCATCCAGCTACAGTGTAAGTCCAGCAAATGTGAAATAGTTCAGAATCCCCCAGCATTAGGCATTTGGTAAACAGTTTAAAAAGCCCTCTAGCAACTAATAATAGTAATTTAGCAATCATCTACTTGGATCAGTGTCTCAAGAGCCACAATAGCTGAAACAGGAAAGTTAACAAGGCAATGCGCTGGGCTCCATCCCCGCTTCAACCAGAGTAAACTAATTCTGTTTGTGGGATATACTAAGGCTCATGTCAGATTTCATTTGGTGCCCAGAAAAAGGATTCTTGTGATTAAAAATGGGGCATTAAAAAATCATTGATCTAGGCTACCTTTTTCATGTAAATAAGAAAAGTGACTCCAAATAATTAAGAAACTTCTCCAGAATCACACAATAGGTCTGTACCAGCTGCCTGTAAAATCCCCAGGTTTCCAGAATCCTTTCTTAGGGTCAAAATGGACTTGTCAACCTGATGGACTTGAACCCACTAAAATTAATACAGAATAGCAAACTATCCATCAGAAAACTGAAGGTCAGATGAAGAAATCAGAGCAGCAGCATTTGAAATGTGACATTCATAGTGACACGAAAGGGAAAGGAAGGTGACCCGTGTCAATGGCTGTGTCTACCCTATGCTATCTATGAAGTCAAGATCTATGACTGTCTCCCCCAGTAGCTGTCACATCACCAAAAATCAGGAAAAAAAAGCCCCCAGGCCTGTGTTGAAGTGGAAAATTGGTTAGTACTGAAGTTGGAGGATCTGAATATGAACTCTAACTGCGCCACTTCCTACCTGGATAATGACACTAGTGATTAGACAAGCCACTGAAATGAGGCTTTCATGAGACTATGTCAATAAGCCTACCAACCATAAAGGTGTTTGATAAACATAAACATCTTTTAGACTGCAAGCTTCAGCTCACAGCTCGATTTTACTGGTTTGAACTTGTACCATAGAAGAGATCTGCTAATACAACTATTATGCCATGATGTTGAGAGGAGGGCTGACCACATACAGGAGGAGAAGAGACTAGAACTCCCAGGAAATTTCCCTGGGCTACCCCTTGCCTTGAACTTCTGTTGACATGTATAACCATAAAGAAATAAAGAGGAAATTCTGTAATGTTTGAGCACTGATGAGCTATCAAGTAGATGTTGTGACCATTATCAGTGTGATTCAGTGAATGACTCAATTGTTCCATTGGGACACCACCTAGAGGTCACCAGAGGTTTAAAGGTTAATGAGGACTTTGGCATGGAAGTCAGTGCTGCTGATATCACACACTTTTCTTGCTTACCTCTGCCTCTGGTTAGTCGACAAGGAGGGAGCTGTATGTTAGCCTAAGGGCAGGTTGCAGTGGGAAGGCACTGAAACACCAAAGTAGTGCCATCATCAAGCAAGAGGTTTCACTGCAAATCAGGTCAATATTTGTCTCCCCCTGTGCCAGAATGAGAGTTCTTAGAAGGAACAAATGATAAAATATGAAAGTCCCTCTTCATCCATCCTGAATTTTCATCATTCATTTTTTTGACAAATGGATCAAGTGTTGACTTAGCCCATTCAGGCTAATATAACAAACTACCATAGGTGGGGTAACTTATATAAACAACTGAAGAGAAATAAATTTCTCATACTTCTGGAGGCTGGAAGTCCAAGAACAGGGTGCCAGCATGATTGAGAGCTGGTAAGGGTCCTCTTCTAGGTTGCAGACTGCCCACTTCTCAGGGTTTCCTCACATGACAGAATGAGGATGAAATAGACACTTTCAAGCAAGCATAATACTGAGCATCGTTCTCTACCAGTTTCTGATTAAAGGGTGTGTTTCAAGAAAGGGGAAAATGATCCAGAAAGAAAATCTGAAATATAAAAAGAAATGATGAGCAAAGAAAATGGTAAATATATGACAAAATTTAACATAAGCTATAAAAAATAGTAATAATGGGGGAAGGATGGTGAAAATCAAGCTTTAGCACTTAAATACTAGACAATATAACTTAAACCAGGAGGGCATGATTGACGATTGGTGCTCAAGTTTTCTAAAATCTTTGTATTGTGAGGGAGGAATATCTGAGGCCCAATTTTATTTGGCAAGAGTGCATAGGAACTTTGCTTAATAAAAACGGCCTGTCTGATGCAGTGAGGAAATCCTAAAGATAAAATAAATACCCCACACTGAGATGTTGACCAAAGCAGAAAATGAGGACAGTGGATGGGAAAGAATTTTCAAGTGAGGAAAGAAAAGCAAAACTTCCGTTCTCAAAATTCACTTAATAGAAGAATCCTCATAAAAGAATAGTTCAGGACATCAGCAAAATGACAGAAGAGGAGGTTCCCAGTTCCTATGCCCCACAGAAATAATGACTTGGCAGCTATTTACAGACAGAAGTGTCTTTGCGGAAGCTTTGGAATGTAGGTAGGAGATTGTGAAACCCTAGTGGAGCCAAGACTGAGAAGGGCTGTTTTGAGAAGGCAGGCACATGCCTCAATGTCAGGCTTGCTGACTAGTCCCAATCAAAGACCAGAAGTAGCCCCAATCATCAGTGAATCTGGCTCCACCCCACTCTGCCATCATCCAGGAGCAGTCCTCCATACCTGGTTAAAGGCCTGCGATCTACAGACCCAACTGCAGACCCGGAAAGAGCCCCGAGCCAAAGTTAGTAGAAGGAAGGAAATAATAAAAATTAGAACAAGAAAAAAATCAAATAGAGAATAGAAAAATAGAAAAAAAACAACAGAAGAGTTGGTTTTTGAAAAATAAACAAATTTCACAAACCCTTAGCTAGACTAAGAAAAAGAGAAGACTCAGAGAAGTAAGAACAGAAATAAAAGAGGAGACATTACAATAGATGCCTCAGAAATTAAAAGGACCATAAAGTACTGTTATGAACAATTATACTCCAACAACTTGGATAATCTAGATGAGTGGTTAAATTCCTACAAGCATACAACTTACCAAACCAGAAATCAGGAAAAAATTGGAATCCTGAATAGACCAGTAACAAATAAGAAGATTAAATTAGTAAACAAAACCCTCCCAACAAACAAAAGCCCCAAATCAGATGACTTCATAGGTGAATTACATCAAACATTCAAAAAATAATTAATAGCAATACTCTTCAAACTCTTCCAAAAAAATAGAAGAAGATGGAACACTTCCAAACTCATTTTATTAGGCCAGGATCACCCTGATACTAAAACCAGAGAAAGATACCACAAGAAAAAAAACTATGGGTCAATATTCCTGAACATAGATGCAGAAATCCTCATTAAAACACTAGCAAACCAAGTTCAATAGCACATTAAAAGGATCACACACCATGACCAAGTGGGATTTATCCCTGAGATGCAAGGATGGTTCAACATATGCAAATTAATCAATATGATACACAATATTAATAGAATGGAAGATTAAAAACCACATGATCATCTTAATAGATATAGGGAAAGAGTTTTACAAGATTCAACATCCAATCATGATAAAAACTCTCAAGAAACTAGGGACAGAAGGGCGTTACCACAACACAATAAAGAGCATATATGAAAAGCCCACAGTTAACATCATAATCAATGGGGAAAACTGAAAGCTTTTTCTCTAATATCCATTACAATGCAAGAACGCTCACTCCTACCACTTCTATTCAACATCGAACTGGAAGTCCTAGCCAAAGCAGTAGACATGGAAATGAAATGAAATTATCCAAATTGGAAAGAAAGAAGTTATCTTTGTTCGCAGATGACATGATCATGTGTAGAAAACCCTAACTAAACAACAACAAAAACTATTAGAACTTATAAGTGAATTCTGTAAACCTTCAGGTTAGAAAGTCAACATACAAAAACAGTGGTATTTCTACACACTGATCATGAACTTCTGAGAAGGAAATTATGAAAACAATCCCACTTACAATCAGAACAAAAATAATAAAATACTTAGGAATAAACTTAACCAAAGTGAAAGACTTGCATACTGAACATTAGAATACATTGAGGAAGAAAATTAAAGAAACAGATAAATGGAAAGACATCCCATGTTCACAGATTAGAAGAATTAATATTGTTAAACTGTTCTTAATACCCAATGTGATCTACAGATTCAATGTAATCTCCATCAAAATCACAATGGCAATCTTTATAAAAAGAGAAAAAACAATCCAAAACTCCATATGGAACCTCAAAAAGACTCCAAAGAGCTATGCAATCTTTAGCAAGAAGAACAAAGCTGGAGGCATCACACTTCCTGATTTCAAAATATATTACCAAGCTAAGGTGATCAAAACAGTATGGTAATAGTATAAAAACAGACATAGACAAATGGAATAGAATACAGAGTCCAGAAATAAACCCATGTATTTACATTCAACTAATCTTCTGCAAGACTGCCAAGAACACACAACAGGGAAAGGAAAGTCTCTTCAATAAACAGTGCTGAGAAAATTGGGTATCTATTTGCCGAAGAATGAAATTGGACCCTTATTTTATATCATATAAAAAAAAAATCAACTCAAAATGGATTAAAGGCTTAAATGTAAGATTTGGATCTGTAAAATTCTTAGAAGAAAACATAGAGGAAAACTTCTTGACATTGCTCTGGGTAATGATATTTTATATATAACACAAAAAGCACAGAGAACAAAAGCAAAAAATAGACAAGTGGAGTTGCATTAAACTAGAAAGCTTCTGTACAGCAAAGGAAGCAATCAACAGAGTGAAAAGTCAACCTACAAAATGGAAAAAATATCTGTAAACCATATATCTGATTATCTGATAAAGGGTTAAAATCCAAAATATCTAAGAAATTTATACAACTCAATAGCAAAATAAATAAATTAATTAAAATAACACAACTAAAAAGGGATGAAGGACCTGAATATACATTTCTCAAAAAAAAAAAAAAAACCCATACAAATGGTCAATAGGTACATGAAAAGGTGTTCACCATCACCAATAATCAGGGAAATACAAACCAAAACCACAGTGAGGTATCACCTAACACCTACTAGAATGGCTATTATCAAAAAGACAAAAAATTACAAGTGTTGGTGAGAATGTGAAAAAAAGGAACCCTTGTACATAGTGGAAATATAAATTAGTACAGCCATTATGGAAAACTGTATGAAGGTTCTTCAAAAATACAAACGCAGGGGCACCTGGGTAGTTCAGTTGGTTAAGTGTCTGACTCTGGCTCAGGTCATGATCTTATGTGCAGTTCATGGGTTCAAGCCCCACATCAGGCACTGTGCTGACAGCTTGGAGCCTAGAGCCTGTTTCAGATTCTGTGTCTCCCCCTTTCTCTGCAGCTGCCCCCACAATGCTTACACTCGGTCTCTCTCTCTCTCTCTCTCTCTCTCTCTCTCTCAAAAAAAAATAAAACATTAAAATATAATCCCACTTCGGGATATATAATATATCTGAAGGAAATGAAATAATATCTTGAAAAGATATCTAAATCATATCTAAAAGATATATGAATGTTCACTGTAGCATTGTTCACAGTAGCCAAGATATAGAAACAATCTAAGTGTCCACGGACAGATGGATAGAAGAGTGGTGTTTGTATATATATGAATATTATTCAGCCTTAAAAAAATAAGAAAATCCCACCTTTTGCAACAACATGGATAAACCTGGAGGATGTTATACAAAGTGAAATAAGCCAGACACAGAAAGACAATTATCTCACTTATATGTAGAGTCTCAAAGTGTCAAACTTATAGAAGCAAAGAGTAGAATGGTGTGTACCAGGGGTAGGGAAGGTGAGGAAATGGGGAGATGTCAGTCAAGTGGTACAACATTATAGTTGTACAAGATGAACAGATTCAGAAGAGCTAATTAATAGCATGGTGATGACAGTTAACAATACTGTACTGTATACTTGCAATTTTTCAAGAGGGTAGGTAGATCTTAGCATAGAAAGAATCAACAAAAAAATGGTAACTATGTAAGGTGATGGATATGTTAACTAGCTTGTGATCACTTCACAATGTATATGTATATCAAAACATTAAGTCATATACCTTAAAATATACTATTTCTATCTATCAATTATACTCCAATAAAGCTGGGGAAAAAAGAATAATTCACCCAATTCCTCAAAAGTAAAAATGGTAACTTCTATCCTAACCCAGAGAACTGACATAAACCTTTATGCCAACTCAGACCTCATCTACGCTTTCATAACTAGACTATGTATAGGGATGAGAATGGTTGCTTTACACGGTTTTTATCTTCTAAATTCTCACCAAAGCTATGTGAATGTCTCTAAGCACTAGAAACTTCCTGTGGGCTTCTCACACTGGGGTGGGAGAGGTGGCAATTTCCTGGGAGAATGAGCTCTGACACCCAAACTGAGACATTCTGGGCTTTTACAAACTATCAAATCTGATAAAAATGGTCTCACCCACATAGATCTCTAAAAACTAACAACTATAATAAATCACCTGCTCTCTTAACCAGAAACAATCTAAGTGAACAAAAAAAAAAAAAAAATACCAGGTTGAAATCAGTTTAGTGTAGTTACATTGTAGTTATATTCTGTATCTTAAACTTCTGTCACTAGAAGGTGTTCCTCAAAATTCATAAAGGTGTCAACTTTGCATTGTATAGCATATCTAAGTTGAGGTATGAGCCTTGGGGTTGGACAGCCTGGATTTGAATATCAGCTTCACTACTTACTACCTGATCCTTAGCCTCAATTTCATCATCTACGAAGTAGAGATAATAACACCGGTCACATACAACTGTTATAGAAATAACTGAGATATGCACATGGATTTTAGAAAGAAGCTGACCGCAAGGAAGCAATCAGTGTTGGCCATATCAATAACAATAATGGAAGCAACATCAGTGTGACTAACCTGTACCAGGGGCTAATTAAATGTCACTAACAAGGGACTTTGGAAGGCATAGACACATAAAATGTAGCAGGCTGAAGAAGGGACTTAAAGAGCACTCATCCCAACTGTTATTTTCTAGATGAGGATTTGAGGCCCAGAGCAACTCAGGGACTTGTCCAAGTCACCAAGCCAGTATAGGGAACTCATATCTGAACTTCAGCTTATGGGCACTGGTATGACACTATTTCTTCTTTATCAGAGCTCTTCTGTTTTTTTTTATCTTCCCAGCAAATAACTTGTGAGGTTATTTAATTATATATTATACATTATATATTATTATATAATATATATAACTTAATTATAATTAAAATCAGAAGCCTTTTCCTGAGCACTACTCCAGGTAATAGAAGAAACACGGTAGCATAGAATCTGGTCAAGGAAAAACCAAGTTTGAGAAAAAATGTGTTTGGCCTCCCTGGATGTAGTTCACCACCTTGTGAAGCAAAAGAAAACAAAGAAGCCAACTATTACAGGTGCATCTCCGTATCTTTTAGGCCTATTCATTCATAGTATGCTCAATTTCATGGACAAATAATCCTATCTTTTCAGCAATCATATTTTCTGAACCAAAAAAAATCTGGAAATTTGTACTGACAATGAGATGAAATATTTAAAATGCAAACATATTATTCTTGAAAATTCAGGTCACAAAATTTCATCTGCCAACCATTTCTGTCATCATACCTTTTTTTGACTGCCCTCCCCATTTGAGAGATATTCCTGAAAAATATAATTTTGGGGCTGGCCTCATTCCTTTTGCTTTAGCTACTTTGGAGCCCCATTTTCTTTATATTGACTAAAGTCACTGCCCTTTCTGTGCCATCGCTAAAAACCAACAGAGCATCCCATAATATCACTCTGATGGCTATCTAATGGAAAATTATGCTCATTATGACTGAGTCCCAACTTAGCATATCATTATTTTCAAATTGTGTTTTTTTTGAACAGCTATAGCTATTGTAGGTTGGAATGAGTAAAGAATTTTTCCTCCTAACTGTGGGAGTCCCTAGCATCTTTTCATTCACATCCAGAAAGACTTCTCCTCACCCCCAGTACCCGAGAGCACACATTCTGCTGAGAGCCACAGGACAAGTTCAAAAATCATAGTGCAGCTTCTCAAATGGGGGTGAATGATCAGTGTACCTGGTACAGAGACATATTACGTCAGCTCCAGGTGGCAGAGATCACTTCAAAGGTGGCCTCCTTTCCTAGCCAAGCTCCTTCTAGTCATAAAATCCATAGTAAACAGCTGAAATCACCTAGTCTAACCCTCTCAAGATACAGAAAGATCTACCAAGGTTCAGAAAGGTGAAATTACTCACCAAAGGTAAACCCAGATCTCCTGACTCCTAACTCAGGGCTTTGACGTGGTGTCACTAAATCTATGGCATCCCTCCCAGCTCTCACTTCTGCTCTGATGCCTCCACAAAGTCCCAGGGGATTCCCTGAATCTCTTCTTACTAACCCTTCCCTGGACTCAACATGACTTCATTTTATATATGTTTTCATTATAGTCTTCTCTTAACTAGCCCCCAGTCTTAAGTACACTAAAAACTGATGTCTAATGAAATCATTAATATAAAGCCACAGAATCATTGCCAAAGGGAGGATGATAATAGTGACCTGACCTCCAGAGAAATGCGTAAGTGATCAACCACACTGTTATTTTTACCTGTTTGTAATTATAAAAGGATGTATAAAAGTATAAATGAACACAGGGTCACATGGACAGTGAGTCAGAGCTTTCAAAAAACTCAGGTCACATTTAAAGCACTGAATTCAAAAGATGTTGGTCTCTTTCTTCTGCCACTAAGTTATATGTACTGGGAGTGTTAGTATACCAATGTGGGACTTGATTTTCTCATCTATAAAATGAGGTATCTGAAATGGGTGAAGGTGGTCAAAACATACAACTTCAAGTTATCAAACAAATAACTCCTAGAGATGTATGTATAGCATGGTGACTATGATTAATAATACTGTATTGTATATTTGAAAGTTGCTAAAGGATTAGATCTCAAAAGCTATCACAAAAAAAAAGTGTGAACTATGTGTGGTGATGAATGTTAACCACATCCATCTATTGTGGTGATCATTTTGAAATATATAGAAATATTAAATATGTTGTACAACTGAAACTAATGTTACATGTCAATTAAATCTCAATTTAAAAATAGAAAAAGTGAGATATTTGGCCTACATGATCTCTAATTTCCCTTCTAGGACTAAATTCTATTCCATGTTCTAAAAATAAAATAGAGGTATTCCCTCAAATTTAGTTTTTGCCTTCATTATGAGCCAAGAGGTTTTGGCTCTCATCCATTCAGACCTACTCTCTTTCTTATCTCTTCCAACATTTTACCTATTAGAATGTAAAAGTTCAAGGGATGCATAAATATTGATGTAAATAGTGATAAAAGGTTAAATCTGAAATCCTTCATGTTTATTTTTAATCAATTTAAGCAAACAATTAAGATGTTTCTTCTTAACATCTAGTGAGTCTTTTGGTGATTGATCCATTTATGAAAACTTAAAGTTTAGACATAAGAGAACTTAAATGGGAAACAGGTCTTTGTAGGGGGATATATGGGCCCTGAGTCACAGGAGTACTACATGGGTAATAAGACAACTATCTAACATGGAAAGAAGCAGAAACAAGGTTTGGAATATGTTGCACATACCCTGAGTTTGCAGCTTTTCTGAGGCCTTAGTATGAGCCACCTTGGGCTTTGGACCCTTGTTCTGCCTATTCTGGGCTAAATTCCTGGGATGCGTAATAGCAAATGAGGGGATTTAGCATTGCCTCAAAGGCCTTTCACTTCCATTTTACCCTGGGAGGCAGAGGCACAAAAGCCCTTCATGGTCTAGGCAGGAGTCCCAGAGTCCAAGCAACTGATATTATCACAATGTCTAAAGAACATCATGTGCTTTAAGGACTACAAAATTACCAACTGTAAGGAAAAAAAGGAACATCACTCTAATGTAATCATTCATTAAACAGGCTAACAGACTAAATTTCGTAGATTATCTGCAAAAATATTCACCTCCATCTTATATAGGTCATTCAGCACAATCCTAAATCATTAAAAAAGAATTCTACTAATACCTTCATGACTTCAAGAAACAGAAACAGAAACTCACTGGGCCTAGCTAATGCAACAAAAACAGGGGGAAGTGCTATGATATACGAGGTAGCCTCTGCTCCTCACCTACCCAATTACCCATTCCCTTATTCCAGCATTAGGTAATAGATGATTGCCTTAGTCAAGGCATACTTTCCCCCACTTTCTCAACTTCCTTTTCTGCTAGCAGTGGCCATGTGATAGCCATGTGATCCAGTTTTATCCAGTATGATAAAAGGGGAAGTCTGCTAGGGAAGCTTCTGGGAAAGTTTTCCTTTCCTGATAAATAGGGCAGATAAAGTTAGTGCAATCCCTTCCTCCTTGAACAATGACAAGATGTTTGGAGCTACAGCATGCATCATGCAATTATGAGGGGTTAATGTATGAGAAAGAGAACCACAGAGATGCCAGTCTGCCATCACTGAGCCCCTGAATCCATGCCTTCAGCCAACTAACTCCAGACTACCTATTTTGAAGGCAAAGTAAAAGGTTATTTAAGTCTCCATAACTTAGGGTTTGTTGGTTTTTTTAAATTTTTCTTGCTGCTAAGCCCATTCCTAACTAGTCAGGGAAATCTCATGAAACCCAAAGCCAAAATTGAAGCAAACTTGACTTAATCTCTTGATACCAATTGCATTCAATGATCTAACCCAACTTCAAGTTAAGCCTCTCTTGACCTTGCTGATTTTACTCTTATTTTGTGCATTTCATTCATATACTACTCATTTTTCATCTTGCTTCTGAAAAAATATTGAATAAAAAAGAATTTACCATTTAGATCTTTATGAAGAGACTGGATTATTTCTCATTTGGGGGGAAAAACCACTAGATTTCAATTTATTTTAATTAAATTTAGCATGAGATAATATTTATTTCTTTCTATGAAGAGTACCCCAAGCTAGTTGAATCAGATGGCTCTGTGTTTAATATGATGCATACATTTCAAAGATTTGCAATTAGAGTAACATTTTAAATGCAATGGGCAAATATCAGATACTGTAAATTACTTGTACACTTCTTCACCTATAGCTTTAGTCATAGGTATTGATTAACAAAGTTAATTAAAAGTATCAACTCTACCATGCTGTCATTCCTAATGTGGTTGTTGAGCTTCAGCATATAGAAATTGTCTTTATATATAAGTTTCTAGAGGGTGTAGGCTCAGATATATAGAAAAGAAAGATACGTTTTTCCATATCTACAAACAAAGAGAAAGGGCTGCAAAAGGACAGGTCCAGAATTTCAGTATGTGCTTACATCTCTCCAAGGGAAAGACAAGAGAAGTCTGCCATCAAAATGATGAATTTTGGCTATAATGACTACCTGGGGTTACCCTGCAGGTAAATACTGCATGTAACTTCTATAATCTCTCCTTTATTCATGAAGAAATCAGGAATAGGACATAATGTGTCTACGTTCCTACCTAAGCTAAGAAGGCTTTCAAGTAACAGAAAAGGCATCCACTGATACACTACAAGTTTCCTCACAACCTTTATCTTAATTCCATTATATAATAGCTAACATTTATTAACATTTTCTATGTATTATTCCATCTAAATCTCATAAAACTCCTATGAGGCAGGTACTACTGATAGTCTCATTTGACCAGTTAAAAAACTAGAACCTAGAATGTCAAGTAACTTGTCAAGGGTACATCAGTGGAAAATCTAGAATTTAGATTTAGACCTACAGAGTTTAGTTCTGGAGTCAGGAAGCTAAACCACTATGTCATGGAGCAACCACATATGTGAAACATTTCAGTGATTACCTCTAAGCAGGCTACTTCAGAGGGCAATTCATAGGTGGGTATTCTCAAAATAGGAAACAATCCTCTGATCTTGGACTCCTAGCCATGTGGTACCCAACCATCGAGCACAGAGCTGACTGTTCTTCAGACTACCCACCACACAGATGAAAGCAGGAGCTGAAATGGGATTCCTGGAAGGGCTGCTAAAGGCCTTGCTTTCACCCTGACTGTTTTGATGCCTATAAATTCTATTAGCACTTGAACTAGGGTACAACAAGGATGGCTAAACTCATGGGAACTCATGGGTAGAAGATGAGCTACCCCCGGTTGCTCCTTTGCAACAAGGATCCAATAAGATTATTCACCTTCTGATTCTTCTGAAGGGAATAAGCTCTTCACAGGTGATCAGAAGGTCACAAAAACTTCCCAAATTGCTATATCCCTCTATCTTAAGCATTCTCACTGTCCTTTACCAGGTAACTCGGCAATCTCTACCTGAGATGTGATCACTTGATATGAATGAGTCTGTCAGATCATTTTGATAATGATCAAATGAAAGCTAGATTTGATAAAGGAGAAAAGGAGGAAAGTAGTATTTCTGTGTGGGGAAAACAAGGAAGCAGACAAACTTTCACTGCTTTACACTTCAAGCTAAGATCAGCTCTGGTCACTGGAGACTAACAGGCCTCAAGAGTTACCAGGACATGAGATTTTCAATGCTAAAATCAGCCACTGCAAATTGGGATCATCATATGATTGGGAGCCAATCATAGGATTGGTCATCCTATCACTGATTCAAGTCTGTCCATCTGTCTAATGCCCAAGAAAATTTCTCAATTGTCAATATTCTGAAACCAATCTAACTATCCCTCAATGGATTAATGGCTAAACAAACTATGGAACATCCATAAAATAGAATAATACCAGCAATAAAAAGTAGCAAATTATTGATGCATGCAACAACTCAGATGAATCTCAAAGGCATTATGCTGAGTGAAAGAAGCCAGTTTCAAAAGACTACATGCTGCATAAACCAATTTAAAAGACATCCTTAAAAAAAAAAAAATAGTGATAGGTAACATGTCAGTGGTTGTCAAGGGATAGGAAGTAGGAAAGCGCATTAATATAAAATGACATGAGAAAGTTTTTCAAGGTAATATCATTCTCATTCCTGGTGATGATTATACAAATCTATACATGCATTAAAATTCATAGAATTTGGGGGTACCTGGGTGGCTCAGTTGGCTGAGCATCTAACTCTTGATTTCAGCTCAGGTCATGAACTCATAGTTTGTGGGTTCAAACCCCGAGTCAAGTTCTGTACTGGGTTTGGAGCCTGCTTAAGGTTCTTTGGGGCGCCTGGGTGGCTCAGTCGGTTAAGCGTCCGATTTTGGCTCAGGTCATGATCTCGCAGTTTGTGAGTTCGAGCCCCACATCAGGCTCTGTGCTAACAGCTCAGAGCCTGAAGCCTGCTTCAATTCTGTGTCTCCCTCTCTCTGCCCCTCCTCAACTTGGAGTCTCTCTCTCTCTCAAAAATAAACACTAAAAGATTCTCTCTCTCTCTCCCAAAGTAAACATTAAAAAAATAAAATGAAATGAAATTAATAGAATTTTATAACAAGGAAAGAGCCGCTTTTACTGTGTGATAATTTTTAAAATCAAATAAATTCATTCATAAAGAATGTTTATGAAAAGAAAAAAAGTTTCTCCACATATCCATCTATGGCATAGGACACAGAAAACTTACTGCACAAGAAGTTAGAAATATGGCTTCTTGATGCATGCACTTAATGCATGCACTTTGGTAAATCACTGAATTCAAGGTTTCAGTGTTCTAATCAATGACAGAGCCATGAACTAAGTCTCTAAAACGTATCTGACGCAGCTCTAAAATTCTGAGGCTAGGATCTTGCATCATACGGAATTCCCCGAATTGTTTGCCTTAAACTCTAGCAAAGACTAAAATTAGCTAAGGGTAGGAGTTGGAATGGACAGACATTAAATGAGGGTACTTCCTAATTTAAAATGCTCTCGAAAGAAGAAGTAAAGGGAGAAGTCTTTCCCTACCAGAGGAAAAGAAGAAAAAGAAGAAGAAGAAGAAGAAGAAAAAGAAGAAGAAGGGGGGGGAGGGGGAGAAGGAGGGGGGAGGGAGAAGGGAAAAAGAAAAAGAAGGAGGAGGAGGAGGGGGGAGGAGGAGGGGGAGGAAGAGGGGGAGGGGGAGGAGGGGGAGGGAGGAGGGGGAGGGGAAGAGGGAAGAAGAAGGAGGAGGAGGAGGAGGAGGAAGAGGAAGAAAAAAGATGAACTTCAAGCTCAATAAGCTTTCTTAGGCATTCAGTCACACAAAGGACCCACTAGCTAATGCCATGTAAAAATTTAAATCCCTTCTTCCCATCTTGCTCAAAACAAGACATACAAATTAAAGGACAAGAAAAGAAAATCATGACTCTCTCTGCCTATAACTAAGACTTAGCATTTTGGTTTTGCCACTCTACATTAGAGATAAAATGGATAATGAAGAAGGGACTTTATGCCATTAAGAGATTTGAAGTTATTCAAGTGGGTGTGTATTCAATCTAAAAGCAATCAAGCTGCTCATAGCTTCATACTGAAATTCCAGAACAGAAAACATTGCTATTTCAGGTATATTGGAATGTCCCTTAAAATTTTTATCTCCATTTCTAATTGAGAAAATCCTGTGGAACAGAGGAAACAAAAAGATCACTTTATATAGGACTCAGGAATCCCTAAAGGACATTAAGGGGAAATGCTCTAACAAATCAGTATCTTGCTGGTACCAGGGAGGGAGTTCAAAGAACATTAAAGGGAACTGTGGAAAAGGCTATCTCTCTTAAATTTTGCTTTAATTTTCGGGGTGCCTGGGTGGGCTCAGTCAGTTAAGCTTCTGACTGTAGCTCAGGCCACGATATCACAGTTCTTGAGTTGGAGCCCCATGTCAGGCTTTGTGCTGACAGTTCAGAGCCTGGAGCCTGCTTCAGATTCTGTCTCCCTCTCTTTGTTCCTCCCCTCCTCACACTCAGTGTCTCTCTGTCTCTGTCTCTCTCTCTCTCTCTCTCTCTCTCTCAAAAATCAATAGGGGGTGCCTGGGTGGCTCAGTCAGCATCTGACTTCGGCTCAGTCATGATCTCACAGTTCACGGGTTTGAGCCCTGTGTCAGGCTCTGTGCTGACAGCTCGGAGCCTGGAACCTGCTTCAGACTCTGTCTCCCTCTCTCTCTCTGCCCCTCCCCTGCTCAGTCTCTGTGTCACTTTCTCTCTCTAAAGTAAAATAAAACATTAAAAATAAATAAACATTAAAATTTTTTAAATTTTGTTTTAATTTTTAAAATCCTTAGTGTCATATATTTGCTCCAAATTGTAAACCAAGTAACACTGAACACCAAATAAAAAGAGTATTAAATTTTAATACCACTGAAAAGCTTTGGAGTATTAAAAAATGTCAGCTCACATACTCTTTATGTTCACTTATGTCACAAAATTGTAGTTTCATAAGAGCCTCTTCATGTACTAAAAACTGTAGTGAGTTTATGGGTGTATTGAATTTTCCTGCAACCCTTTTATTTGGTAAAAGGCAATTTGAATTGTATGGCAGAAATGCATCTGTGGGAATTCACCAGCTCTTAAAGCTGTGTAAATTTAAAGTTATAATTTGAAATATAAAGTGATTCTTGAAGTAAGTATAATATGATTCCCAATCCATTCCCTCTTAGAATTTTAGAGATCAAGGACCTTAGTGGACATCAGATGCAACCTTCAAGCTGACGCTGAAAATCCCTATAGCCCCCTTGCTGGCCTGCTCTAGCAAAGAGTCTGCATCTAGCAACCTACAGCACAAGACAAAATTGCACCACTGTGAAACAATTCCAATCACTGGCGACCCCTTCTGATGACTGAGCCTGGATCTGTTCTCATAGATTTCCATCCCCTAGAACAGGTTCTGCCCTCAAGGATACAAAGTATCTTCTCTTCCTTCTACACATCTGCCCTGTGTCTATAAAAACTTCGATCATGTCCCTGCTTTGGTTTTCTCTTTTTCATATTAAACCCTCTTTCCCCTTGAACTAGTACTTATGTGACTAGATTTTCAGCCTCTTTTCATCCTGGCCACCCTCCTCTAAATCAATAGTGACTTTTACATTCTGTATACCTAGAGCAGAACACAACGACAGCAGTATACCCAACTGGCACAGAGTCCCTACCTTGAAATGAACAGTATGCTTCTATTATTGTGGTACTGATGGTATTATTATTATTATTTACCATGTCAGGGATACATTCCTTAAAGAGAACTTTCTTTCAAAGAGGAAATTTCCTCATCTGTAAAATGAAGAAGTTGCATGAAATCAACAGGGGATATGTTTCATCAATTAAAATCTCATGTTAAGACCAATATGCTAAAAAGCCAGGCAAGGAGTGTCCTTGTTAAAAATGAGAGTATGCAAAGTAATCTAGAGACCCAATGCAATCTCTATTAAAATTTCAATGGCATTTTTCACAAAACTAGAATAAACAATCCTAAAATTTGTTTGGAACTACAGAAGACCCCAAACAGCCAAAACAATCTTGAGAAAAAACAAAGCTGAATGCATTACACTTCCGGATTTCAAACTAGATTACAAAGCTTTAGTAGTCAAAACAGTATGGTACTGGCATACAAACAGACACACAGATCAATAAAACAATAGAGCCCAGAAATAAACCTGTGCATATATGGTCAATTAATTTACAACAAAGGAGCAAACAGACATTTGGAAAAAGGACATTCTCTTCAATAAATGGTGCTGGAAAAACTGGATCATTACAGGTAAAAGAATAAAACTGAACTACTATCTAACACTGTACACAAAAACTAGCTCAGGATGGATTCAAGACTTGAACATGAACTTAAACCATGAAACTCCTAGACGAAAACATAAGTGGCAAGCTGTAGCCAACATATGGTCAACGGGTACCTGAAAAGATGCACAACATCACTATCATCAGGGAAATGCAAATCAAAACCACAATGAGATACCATCTCACACCCGTTAAAATAGCTATTATCAAAAAGACAAGAAAAGGCAAGGGTATGGAGAAAAGGAAACCCTTGTGTACTACTGGTAAGAACGTAAATTGATGCAACCACTATAGAAAACAGTATGGAGGTCCCTTGATTTTTTTTAATTTTAAAAAGAACTACCATATGATCCAGCCATTCTACTTCTGGTATTTATCTGAAGAAAATGAAAACATTAACTTGAAAAGATACATGCACCTCTCCCCATATTCACTGAAGCATTATTTACAATAGCCAAGGCATAGAAACAACCTAAGTGTTCATCAATGGATGAATTGATAAAGAAAATGTCACACACACACACACACACACACACACACACACACAAATGAATATCATTCAGCCATAAAAAAGAAAATCTTGGGGGCACCTGACTGACTGAGTTGGTAGAGGTGCAACTATTGACACTGGGGTTGTGAGTTCGACCCCCATGTTGGGTGTAGAGCTTAACAAGAAAGAAAAGAAAAGAAAAGAAAAGAAAAGAAAAGAAAAGAGAAGAGAAGAGAAGAGAAAAGAAAAGAAAGAGGGAGGGAGGGAGGGACGGAGGGAGGAAGGAAGGAAGGAAGGAAGGAAGGAAGGAAGGAATGGGAGAAAGGAAGAGATACAGAGGGAGGGAGGGAGGAATGAATTTGTAACAATATGGATGAAGCTTGAGGGCATTATGCTAAGTGAGCTAAGTCAGACAGAGAAAAGACATAGTTTGATTCACTGTATGTAGAACCTAAAAACAAAAACAAAATAGAGCCTTAGTCACAGAGAACAGATTAGTGGCGGCCAAAGGCAGGTAGGAGTGGAGGGGGCAAAATGGGTGAAGAGAGTCAAAAGGTACAAACTTCCAGTTATTAAGTAAGTAAGTCATGGGGATATAATTACAGCATGATAACTATAGTCAATAATACTGTATTGTATATTTGAAAGTTGCTAAGGGAGTAAACCCTAAAAATTCTCATTTCATGGGAAATAACTTTGTAACTATGTATGGTGATGGACATTAACTAGACTTATTGTGGTGATCATTATGCAATATCAAATCACTATGTTGTACATTTGAAACTAATACAATATTATATGTCAATTACACCTCAATAAAATTTTAAAGTTTTAAAAAAATATATTAAAGTAAGGGTTTGGATACGATGAGGGAGGTTGGATGTGTGCCTACTTGAGCACCCCCTTACCACAATCTCCACCTTTAGGCTTCTCAGATATTTCACTTAGGCTAAGATCCTTCATCTGAAAGCCCAACCCCAACCTCATGGTTCTCTGGAAAATGAAAATCTTTCTACCTTGAGTGTCACTTGCCTCTAAAAAGCAACAGGTAGTAAAATAATTTACATTTCCCCATCTTGGGTATTATACCAACACTTCACTGTTCACTCATATCTTGTTAACAGTAAGGTGGTGGAACTTTTTTTGTTTACTTGTTTCTTCATTTTGGTTGTTTTGTTTTTGGCTTTGCAAATCACTTTCATGCAGGAAAAAGGAAAATCAGGGGCCATATGCATGGAAATCAATTTAACTCCACTTTCATTTAGTGTAAAAAGAATAAGCCTCTGTTCATTAACAGTTAAGAAGAAGGTTTTAAAAATCAAAGAAATTTTTAAAAGTAAAATAAGAGCTATAATATGTTTGGTCTAAAGGATCCGGGACAAACAAAAAGAGGGAAACATGGGGGGGGAAAATGAAACGGAGAGAGAGGGCAATGAGAGGTACAAAAATTCCTACAGAGAAGCAAGAGAGGAAGAGAAAGAAAGTGGTAAAGCTGAAGGATGGGGAGGGAGTGGAAGGAGATGGTGGGGGGGGGGGGGTTCCGTGAAGCACACATGGGACGTAATTTTGTTTCTCTACACACCAGTCCAAGAACAGAATCTTGATTTCCTGGGCACTACATTCCAGAGGTTCTTATTAGTGAGAGCCAGCCCTCCCAGATGAAATCACTGCCCTTCCCATGCCTGCAGGGAAGTATCCATACCAACACTTAACCTTCCTCTGGTCTGGTCACCCACCGTACAAGGAATGATGACACATTTTAGTTTATACTTTTAGGATTTCTAGGTTTCATGGGATTTAAGTTTATTTATTTATTGTGAGAGAGGTAGAGACTGGGAGAGTGGGGGAGGGGCAGAGAGAGAGGAAGACAGAGAATCCCAAGCAGGCTCAAAACCATGAAACCGTGAGGTCATGACAAGATCCAAAACCAAGAGTGGGACACTTAACTGACTGAGCAACCAGGGCGCCCCAAGGATTTTCACTCTCTTAATACAATATACAAAAAAAGCCTTAAATGTTTGAAAGATAATAACTACAGCCATTAGAGATGAAAAACACATCTAAAGTAACATCTGCAATCTCTCATGTGCAAATGGGAGAAACTGAAGCTTGATGCTGAGGTGAGAGGTCTTAAAGCCTGGAAAGGGGGTGGCCACGAACTAGATCAGGGAGAGCAGAGTGTCAGTGCCACCAACATGAGAGCAGAATCATTTTCTGAAAAATGACACTGCTAGAACAGCCTGAGACTTTGCCAGCCCATTCTCCACCCTGCATCTGTAGGTTTGGCTCTGTCATGTTACCACTTCCTGATATGGGGACTGTTTTCCTTTCAGAAATAAATAAACAGTACAAGCCAATAAACTCTAGAATGATAAATGCCCTCTTGTCTTAATATTTTCTTCCCAGAAGATGGAATATGACATGCAAGGAAGATTCTCTTCACCAAAATAATAAATATTTATCGTAATACTCAAACAGGACACTAAAGAAAGTCTTGGGGTGATTTTACTTTCTGTCAGTGAAATATTCTCCCCTAGTCCTTGGGACTGTCAGCCCAGGGTGGACACACAGAGTCAGGCTGGATGACTGACCCTAACCACTTTGGCCACCTTCTAAGTCCAACTGCCCACAGGGAATGGGACCACAGAGACACGGTGCTGCAGAATTTGTCCCACTCAAGCAAATTCCAGACACAGGTTGCCTGCCACAAATGTACCCACCCGTAGTGGCAAATGCAATTCCCACATCAACCAGAAGTCCCAAGACCTACTCATTCTTATGTCTCAGAAGAGACTGGTCCTGATGCCTGGAAGGCCCCAATAGAGGAAGTTTCTATGCTACATTACAGGTCATTTCTGTGAGGTGTTGCAAGCCACTCAGCCCCATTCAGCCATGGCCCAGGATATCATCCTACTCCCCAAGGAGGTGATGGGCTGTGTCATCATCCTTAGTCCAAACCCTGTCCACCCCTTATAGACAACACTGAAAATTCCCATGATTCTGATCTCAGAACTGAAAGAATCTCAATCCAAGGGCTCTTGTCTCACAAATACACTAAAATGAATAAACAGGTTATAAGCACTTATTGAATACCTACTATGCACAGGGCACCCTATTAGGGGTTGCACAGGCACGGCTGGGGGAGAGTGAATGGCAATTACATCTGAACATAAAACTGTTTCAATTCCAATTTTAGTTGCTCATTCAACTAACAGCCTTCTTGTCTCCACTCCTGATGGCTTTGCTCCCTGTTCTAATACCTCTCAAAGAAGGTAATATGGAAAATTTTAGATAAAGCAAGGCAATTCAAAAGAATCCTTTGCTAATATGAAAATCACAAACTACACCTGGATATCACTGACTCTTGCTCTTTGAATCCCTCATTACTCCCACTGGCTTGGTTTTGAGGGGTTGGTACCATCACAGAACATCCCTTGTGGCAGCACAACAGTACTTCCCAAGGGAAGAGAACACACTTGCTACTGGTTTCTAATCCACACTTTGGGTCTCAGTGCTTCTTCTTAAAGAACAGGTGCTGATGTTTCTTCCTTCCAATGATCCTTTCATTTTCATAAGGACCATGTCTGCTGACCACGTCAAAAAAGACCTGGTGCCTTTTCCTGCCTTAACAATCCTCTACAAATAAATGGCCAATGCACAGAGAAATGATTTTTGTAATCTAGGACGCAGAGGTGAGGGAACACGTGTGCAGGGAGGTGTCCCCCCACCCCCACAGCGCAGGTGCAGGTACTCCTGGTCCCCTAGGAAGTACAACTGCAATAGATTGACTTAAATGTGATCCTGCCAAAGGCAAGGAACATACTAGATAGCATTTGATGAGTTTTTGTAGCCTTATAAATCTGATTCTTGACTCTTTGCCCCTGAGAGATCTGAAATTAAAGGGATCAGCATTATTGAATTTTGTAGAAAATACAGCCACAGGAGTGACGCACTTAACTTCCTTTACTGAGCATTCTATTGTGAAGAAAATGGATAACTGTGATGCAAGAAACCAGGAGAAACAGGTGGACAAAAATGTGGCCAACATCTGCTGAAGGTTGACTCTTTCCTTGAAATTCTAATAGTTTACATGTAAATTTTCCCAAGATTATTTCACCTACTAAAACATATTAAGCTCCATTCACACGCACCACAAGATACCAAGTACAGCAAGTCAAGAACAAAGGACAATAGAGGTGCCTGGATGGCTCAGTTGGCTAGGCAGCCATCCAACTTCAGCTCATGTCATGATCTCATGGTTCATGACTTCGAGCCCCACATCACGCTCTGCACTGATGGTGCAGAGCCTGCTTGGGATTCTATCTCCCTCTCTCTGCCACCTCTGCTCACTCGCTCTCTCTCTCTCTCTCTCTCTCAAAATAAACAAACACAACAAGAACAAAGGACAACAGTAAGAAACTGGTCATTGACTTAAAATGACTGCATTTTTCAAATGATAGGCTTGTATCAATTGGTCAGTGTTTCTCAAATTGCCTATTGATCCTTGGCATCAGAATGACCATAAGAGCTTTGCAGAAATGCAGAGGCCTGGGTCTCACCTAACATCCAGCAGTGTAGAATCTCTGAGCAAAGGGCTTTTTCACAAGGTTCCCTAGAGATTCTAAAATACTAAAGTTTGAGACTGCTGCCATACGAACCATCGCCTCTGTATCTTTCAGGAGATTCCAATGCAGGCCTAGGTGAGAGAATGACTCAGTTACATGGGGTTAATTTTTTTTTATGTTTATTCATTTTTGAAAAACAGAGAGAGAGCACAAGCAGGGGTAGGGCGGAGAGAGAACAGGACACAGAATCTGAAGCAGGCCCAGGCTCTGCAAACTCACAAACCATGAGATCATGACCTGAGCCGAAGTCAGATGCTCAACCGACTGAGCCACCCAGGCACCCCACACAGGGTTAAATTTTACTAAGAGACTTACATGGGATTAAATTTACTAAGAGTTACTAAGTGAACTCAAGTTCACATCCTAAAGGAATTTCTTTGGCTCTTGTGTTTGAGAGGAAATTGCTCAATGTTCCTGAATTATCCTTACTAATAGCTCAGCCACACTTAAAGAGCTGAATATAGTAATGCATGATTAATTTGGACCTGTTAAAAGAGAGATTGCATTAATTTGGGAGGGGTCAGATTCACTGGACCTTTTTAATAGAGATATTTTTTCCCCTGTGCAATAATAATATATTCTAATCACAAATTAAGGCCAATTTTTAGATCCAGGCTTTTGGCTTTGATATGGGTTGAGATGTACTGTAAAATCTCCCAATCACCTATGCCCTGGTCCATCATTACCAATTGTTAGGGATTTTTTTCCTCTGGTTTAACAAGCATTCTTGTTCTGAATTTAAATAACTAATGGAAAAGAGAAGGAAATAACTGATATTAAAACACACAGAAAAGAACACAACCAATGCAATGATTTTCCCAGTTCTTTCTCATATCATTTATTCATCATGATCATAACCTTGGAGGTAGATAATATTAGCCCTACCTTAAAGTTGAAGATAGGGGATCGCAAAGCTACTAGATGATAACACCAGCTATGATAACTGGCGTCGAACCTCCAGATCAAGAAGCTGCCTTTATTACATCAGGCAGCATCTTCTTTCAAAGGCACACACTAGGGAATAAATGATGTAGTGGGGAAAAAAGTACTTTCAAGTCCACTGGACTGAATTTGAGTCAAAAATGCATCTCTCTAACTAAATGTATAACCTTGAGCCAAGTTTCTCAATCTCTCTGTGGCTGTTTCCCCATCTATGAAAGAGAATACCATCTATTCCCTCCCTATGGGGAGTAACTGAAATTACGAGGTAACAATTAGGGCACCTGGTGGCTCGGTCGCTTAAACATCCAACTCTTGATTTTGGCTCAGGTCATGATCCCAGTGTCATGGGATCAAGCCCTACATCAAGTCTTAAGTCAAGCTCTGCACTGAGTGCAGAGTCTGCTTAGGATTCTCTGTCTCTGTCTCTCTCTCTCCCCCTCTCACTATGCCCCCTCTCCCTGGCGCATGCTCTTTGTCTCTAAAAAAAAAAAAAAAAGAAAAAGGTAAGACTGTGAAAGCATCTAACATCTTAGCTAACAATTAGTAAACAAGCTTTTGCTCTTCACCTTTTTTTTTTTTTTGAATATCACTTAGTTCTATAAATATATTTTTCTAAAATACAACTGAGACAGCTCAGGAAGAGAATAGAGAATCAAGAAGAATAAAGCAGGCAAGTAAGGAACCCCCACAGAGCAGAAAGAAAAGCAAGTATCAGCAAGTAGAATATATATATAGAGAAGAGAAAAATAGATGGACACCCAAACCAAAATTCTTCTATTTGACAAATCTGTGAAGCTCATTTTGATAGAGGTCCCACCATGCCTGTCTTGATGAACATAGAAAACTCACTTAGCAGCAGCATATAATAATGAATACATTAAATAATTCCAAGTACTCATATCCAAAAGTTTTTTCCTTTAAGAATAAACATGTCCCTTTGGGGCGCCTGGGTGGCTCGGCAGTTGAGTGTCTGACTTCTGCTCAGGTTGTGATCTCACAGTTCTGTGAGTTCGAGTCAATGGTTCAAGCCCCACATCGGGCTGGGGGCTGTCAGTGCAGAACCTGCTTCAGATCCTCTGCCCCCTCTCTCTGTCCCCCTCCTCGCTTGCACTATCTCTCTCTCAAAAATAAACATTCAAAAAAAGAATAGGGGTGCCTAAGTGGCTCAGTCAGTTAAGCATCTGACTTCAGGTCATGATCTCATGGTTCGTGGGTTTGAGCCCCACGTCGAGCTCTGGGCTGACAGCTCAGAGCCTGGAGGCTGCTTCAGATTCTGTGTCTCCCTCTCTCTATGCCCCTCCCCCACTCACACTCTGTCTCTCTCTCTCAAAAATAAACATTAAAAACATTTTTTAAAGAATAAACATGTCCCCTTGAAATTTGAATTTTTACTCAAATTTTAAATTGTATTGCTGAAACATGTTAAGAAACGTTCTTAATACGATACCCCACACTGTATTCTACAGCTAACAAAATACTTATAATTTTGAGAGGTCACCTGATTAATAAGTTCCACAACATGAGGCTATCAGATGGTAAAGACACTTCTCCACAACTCATGTCTCAGCCAACACAACGCAATCCCCCAGAAAGAGAGGTGTTCCCAGACTCATGTACCAAGTGAGACTGGCCTTCCCTGAGTCTGCCACACCACCTCAGAACTCAAGAAAAGAAGTTTCCAGAGTTCCTCTGTTCCCAAGGTCAGCATACTAGCATACCGAGGGCTCTTTCACTACTCCTTCAGCCATGATCCTGCTGACAGCTGCAGGAGAAAACACCTGTCCAGGGGCCCATGTCACCCTGGTTAGCCACCAGGTCTAATACCATCATGCCCAACATCCCTGTTACCTGTCAGTCAGAAACCTGAACTCCCATATCATCCATCATCCCAAGCATTGTGTATATCTAGTACTCTGACCCACTTTCCCAACCATCCTCTACCCTCCAAAACCCTTCCATTATGTCTTCTTGTCTGTCATCAGCAAACACTCTTATTATGGGTTCAAGTGGGTTCCCCTCTTTACTCAAGTTCATGTATTGAAGTCGTAACCCCAAGTACCTCAGAGTGTGATCTTATTTGGAAACAGGGTCATTGCAGATGTAATTATTCAATTTAGAATAAGGTGGTACTAGAGTAGGGTGGTCTCCTAATCCAATAGGACTAATATCCTTATAAAAAGGGGAGATTTAGAGACAGGCATACATGTAGGGAGGATATGATATTGGAGTTGTGCTGTCATAAATCAAGGAACTACTAAAAGCTAGTAAGGACCTGCAACAGATCCCTCCCTAGTGTCTTCAGAGGAAATATGACTTTGCCAACAACTTGATTTCAGACTTCTATCTAGCCTTCAAAACTGTGAGACAACAAAATTCTGCTGTTCTAAGTCACCAGTTCATGGTGCTTTGTTATGCAGTACCAACAAGCTAATATAATTCTTCTCTGCACACTCCCTTCCCCTGCTGCCGTCTGGTAACACAGTCTCCTTGAGCCCTCTTGAAGGAAGGATCTCTTCTTCTGCCTCTCTGCACCTCAAAGTCTGGCAGTGGAATAGAAGGGAGGAGGAGGAGGCGTATCAATTTCCTGACCTATTCGTTAGAATTGATCTTGCTCTCAACCTTACCTCAAGGACACACTTCATTGGTTTTACCCTAGATCTTGTCACTACTGACAGAGATCACTAATTTCAATTTCAAAGATACCATTCTCTATTCTCTAACTTCTACCTTTCCAGTTTACACTCTCTGCCACACTTATTCCAAAACTCTGTTGGCCCTACTGGGACATCTAATCCACTGGTCCTACCACCTACTTTTCTCAATTCCCTCCTTCACTTGCACAAAATTTAGGTCCAAGACCCATGATTTTAATCACTCTTTGCCTACATCCTCATCTATTTTGCATCTTTTAGATTTGTCTAACAAAACTACAACCTGCTAAAACTAACTCTACGCCCACTACACATCTGCAACTGAGCAGCTGAACGTGGCTAAAAAAAATTTGAATCACTGCTCACTGGTCTTTCAAGGATGGCCTCAAATCTCAAAAAGGCTAATAGTGTACAGCAATCTTCTATATTCATCTCATTTCTCCACTCTGCAGGACACCCCTTTTCATATCTTTTCTATCCCCAAACCTCCACACTAACTCTACATTTACTCATAGCTAAAAGATTTGTCTCTTATTTTCCTAATAGAATCACTTAGGAAATATTCCTATTTCCTTCTTACACCAAGTTTACCAGCCTACCTCCATCTGCACCCATACCCTCTATCTTCCCTCCTGTCACAAGGATGAAATTGTTCCTACTCCTATCTAAAGCTAACCTCTCCTTTAATTATCTGGATGGCACCCCTTTACCCCTAACCCAAAGACTTTGCTCCTACAATTACCCCCTCTCCTATCTATAACGCCAGTGTTCTCATCTGTAATACAGTTTTCTCATCAGTATACAATTATGCTGTACTATCTCCTGTCTTAAAAATACCCCCGATCCCACAATCTCCCTCCAGCACCTGGACCATTTTTTAACTCTCATTTATAGAAAAACTCCCCCCAAAGAGACCTTATGATACTTGTCTTTATGCTCTCAATCTCTACGATCAGAATGTTAACTCATCGTTTCACTAAGCTTACCCACATTGCCAAACCCAACCATCAGTGTTTGGTCCCCAGCCTATATCAACTTTCAACAGTGCTGAACACAGCTAACACAGACTGTTCCTTTGCTATCTACTTCACAGAATCCTCCTTCTCTTCTCAACCCCAGTGTGGCAGGGTGACCAGGGCTCAGTTCTAGACCTTCTTATCTTAAGACTACCCCTATGCCCCAGGTACTCTATTCTAGTCACCTAGCTAAATATTCTGTCTATATGAATAGACTATATGACAATGTCATATAGACATAAGTAAGGCTGATTTGAAGTATAGAATGAATGTGTATAGAATGAATGAATAGTGTACAGAATGAATGAATGGATGAATAACAAGCAAGTATGTGGAACTGCTTTGTGCCAGGAGTAGAAATCATTAAAAAACTACCCCTTACAGTTCAAAGATGCAACCAACAGCATTCATTCTTAACACGCATTTTAAAAAACTTATGAGGAAATGAAACCTGTAATAAAGATGCTGAGATTTATAGCAACAGTCCTCACTTCCCCTTAAATTACTGGTATAATGTGCCCAGTGTTGCCATTTTGGAAGGTCTGATTTCTGTTAACCTAGTTTAAACAATTTCTGACATGATGCATTTTTAAATCTTTGCTCTCCAAATAAAATAAATCCCTAAATTTCTGTCAAATACTGATTTCCAGCCATTGACTTTGCAACTGCTCAGGTGAAAACCTGGAGAACAAGACTAATTAAACTAACTTCCTAGATCAAAGGAGCAATAGCTTCGGTGTACCAGAGCAGGAAGATAATGAGCCATATCACATTATCTCTTGGGAACACATTCTGAGGGTGGAATAAATAAGGTGTTTTCCTGAACTTAATATTGTAATCAAATACATTGTTTTTGCTTTTCAAACCCGAATTTAATTAAAAATGTAAACAATGTTTTTAGGAGTGAGAAACATCAATTCACTTTTCTCCTGTACACAAAGTACATGACTGCCTACAAAAATGGCTGTCATTGCTTTTTCAACAAAGGAGAAAAATATTGGGTTGTCTCACATACCCATGAGCATCTTAGGTTTACTGACCGTCATCCACATCCCTTTTAAGTTCCTTCAAATTTAGAAAGAACTTACCAGATGACAAGTGTATAAATAATACACTTTCATAAAATGTTGTCTGAGGCCCAGGTTGTAAATTCATTCCCCACACTGACAAGTCAGTCAGGAGACAGTTCATCTTGACAAGGCCTCCCACAGAGGTACCCACAGGTCACAAGGACAACTGGAGAGTAGAAAGCACGTTCTATGTACCACTGCTGGAACATCATTTCATAACACGTACACTCTTGACAGGAAGTTTATAGATTATTTTGAAAACCCTCTCACCTCGGTAATAAAGCTAGTCATTTCTTAGGTTTTCCATCTGCAGTATGACAAAGCTAATGCAAATGGAAAGATACAGAAAGCTGCTGAAAAGAAGCAAATGACTTGAAAAAGAACAGCAACTTTCAGTTCAAGAGGATGGAAATGGTAGAGGATCATCTGTGTCTACTGAACACATGACTCAACATGTTAGATGAAGCACACTTTTTAACTTCAGGAAGAAATTCCTGATAATAAACAGAATCTGAAGAAAGCTTTTAAGCAAAACTTGTGGTGTCCTTTACTGGACATTGGAACACAGTGTTGGGAACTTAGCTTCTTGGAGTCATTTGTGACAAAAAAATTAATGAACAAAGGAGTTCGTGCAGTTGCCTCCTGAAGAAATCATGAAAAGCTACCACTTAAAGTCAAAGTTCTGCCCTATGTGACTAATTACGTGACCTTGAACAAGTTACTTAGCTTCTCTACCTTCAGTTTTCTTCCCCGGAAAATGCATAATAAATAGCACCTGCCCCATGAGGCTGATCTGAATGTCGATAAGAATAATAGCCAACACTTATTAAATGTTTACTATGTGCCAGGCACTATTAAAGTAGTTTAGTAGTATAAATTCACATGAGTCCTAGAGTAAATAAGAGGTAGATAGATATTACTATTGTCCTTGTTTTGTGGAATAAGAAACTGAGGCACAGAATTGTGTTCCAGAGACAAGCAGCAGCGGCATCACTTGGGGACTTGTTAAAAAATGCAGAATGCCAAGCCCCACCTCAGATTACCGAATCAAAATCTGCTTTCTAATAAGATCAACAGACGATTAAACTTTCAGAAGCACGTGACTAAAACCACCTGATTATAAGTGGTGGAGGGGGGTTGAACTCTACAGGTCTCACTCCACAACTTGTACTGCACTGCTTCTTTGCATTAGAGAATGCCATGTAAAGGGGATGCATGCTTACCCTGTTATAAATATTGGTTATCATTATAACATTTTAGGGCTGATTTACGCACAGTTCTACTTAGAGGTAAAAGAAATATATATATATATATATATATATATATATATATATATATACATACATGCACACACACACACCTACCTACATACACACACACACATATGGCTTGCACTAAAAACAAAACAAAACGATCAAAACACCAAAGAGCTGAAATGACAGGAATTTAAATCACAGATTTCTAGAACTTCAACATTACAAGGGAACATGAAGAGCTAACAATTCAAATATCTTACTTTATTTCTATGGAAACTGATGCTAAGAGAGAGAGGTAAACTAATATGGTCAAGGTCAACAAGTAAATTAGGGGCATAGCAAGGATTCCAACTCGGGCCTCACAGTTAGATCTGCAATCATGCAATTATTACTGGCTTCTCCTTATTCCCTGCTATGACTGCACAGGTCAAAAAAGACAATTGAATAAGTAAACAATTAGCAGATGCAAGTGGTTTCACATTACTGTTTAAAGTGCTCTGCCGACCACAGAGGCTACTTCTAATGTCTATGAATACAAAATATCTTCATAATGTGTTTCTTCAGAAACCAGTTGTTTACTGGCTCCATAGATTTTCTCATGGGTGTTTTCCTGGCATTTGGCCAGAGCACTGATGCAAAATTGGTGTTGTGTAACATGCTAAACTTTGGGCAATAGTGTAACGAGCCTTCAGGAACAATCCTGCTTTTCCATCCAACATTAATCCTTACCATTCTATCCATCTTCATATAACATTTTTTGAAGGGTGACAATGCTGTGAGCCTCTCTAAATTACATTATATTCTTCCCCACATACACAGGAGTCCATTTTGTAAATAACTATCTTCCAATCAGTCCAGCCAAATTTTATTTTCTTCCTGCCATCTCCCTTTCTCCTCTTATTTCAACTTCTTCCAAGATAATCATGCAAAACATATTGAAATTATTCTTTCAGTAAGCTATTTTATTCTTTCTTCAACTTGCTCGAAATTCTTTTCTTCCCCAAAAGTCTCTTCTTTACTAACATGAACTATTGAGGATGACTAGGATTCTTTTTTAAATATTAGGCATTTTATTAATCTTTACTATGTAATCAGCAGTAGAGATCTAACATGATAATCCCCAACTTCATCTCCTCTGCAATAGTATCTATACAGATACCAGCTATCCCTTAGTTTTATTACTGAGTTTTAATTCAGATGATTTTGTGCCTTCACATGTTCACTGTTCCTGATCCCTCCTACCCCCGCGTGTTCACTGATCTCTGTGGTCATTCAGGATATACTGTGGACATCTGTCAAGAAGAAATAGGTTTGCCTTCCTGTAGAAAGTAGGTGAAAATTTAGATCTACTTATCCTAGACTGTATTTTTCCTTCAAGTGACTTTCCTTCAACGGTTCAAAGAAGTAAAAGGCTTCATGTATGCTCAACAGCATTTGTTTTAAATAACAGGACAAAATTGGAAAGCTATGCAGCAAAATATTAACAGTTTGGTTATCTAAGGATGTTTGTATCATGGGTGATAGTAACCTACTTATTTTTGCTTTTCTGTATGTTTCAAGATTAACAAAATAGCATATTAACACTAATTTTGAGAAAGCAAAGTTATTACAAACATTAAATTTGGGGTCATACTGCCATCTGGATAGTAATCCACTACACATTAGACAAACATCAAACTAAAATACAATTAAAAAAAACAATAAAAATTAGTTTTTATAAGTCAACCTGATAGGTTAAGACTACTAGGTTATCCCACAACAGAAGAAACTAGATGAAAATCAACCTACAAAGGATTCTACTCATAGCACATTCCAATTTGATACCATGAAATAGGAATCACAAGAAACAAGAAGGTAGGAATGTTTTTTTCTGATTTCTCTTCATATATTTCCAGACTCAAAGACCCAAGGTATTACAAATGAAGAACAAGGTCAGTGTGACTTTTCACTTTCTCTATTCTATTCTGTAAAGAAGGAGTAACTATACCCATTTACCCTCCCCAAAATCAGATATTCTATTCAGCTACAAAAACAAAAAGAAAAACAAAACGAAACAAAATAAAATTCCCTTAATTCAAAGACCAAGAATTGTTCAAGTTACACTTTCTCACCACAAAGCAGATTATAATATTTATTTTTTTTAATTTAGGTACCATTTGGAAATTAAAAGAGGAAAGTTACTTTTAAATAACCCTTATATAGGGGCACCTTGGTGGCTCAGTCAGTTAAATATCCAACTCTTTATTTCAGCTCAGGTCATGTTCCCAAGGTCATGGGATCCAGCCCCTTGTCAGGCTCCATGATGAGTGTGGAGCCTGCTTAAGATTCTCCCTCTCTCTCTCTCTCTCTCTCTCTCTCTCTCTCTCTCTCAAAAAAAATAAAAATAAAAATAAAAATAAAAAATAACACTTGGATAAAACAAAAAACCATTACAACCACAGAACATTTGGAAAATAACAAAAATGAGAATACTACATATAAAAAGTTGGAAAATACTGCTATATAGTCAAAGAAAGTTACTTTAAAAAAATTTTTTTAATGTTTATTTATTTTTGACAGAGAGAGAGACAGAGCATGAGCAGGGGAGGGGCAGAGAGAGAGAGGAAGACACAGAATCAGAAGCAGGCTCCAGGCTCCAAGCTGTCAGCACAGAGCCCGACACGGGGCTCGAACCCACGAGCTGTGAGATCATGACCTGAGCCGAAGTCGGAGGCTCAACCGACTGAGCCACCCAGGTGCCCCCAAAGAAAGTTACTTTAAATGTTTTATTATTAATTTCTAAAAAATAAAATAAATGGGCAAAGTAGCTCACGTTAGAAAGAGTAAAACAGAACTTAGGAAAGCAAGCAGAAATTAATAAAATACAAATCGATAAATTAAGAAATAGTAAAATAGAGATAAATTAGAATTATAAATAAATTTAAAAGCTAATTATTTTTAAAGAACAATAGAATAAACCAGTTTGGTCAAATATAATTTAAAAACAGAAAAGTGAAGAGGGAAAAAAAAACACAGACGCATTATCTAATATCAGAAAAAGATCAGGGGCACCTGGGTGGCTTAGTCAGTTAAGCATCTGACTCTGGATTTCAGCTCAGGTCACGATCTCACAGTTTGTGGGATCAAGCCCTGCATGGAGCCCACTTGGAATGCTCTCTCACTATCTCTTTGCCCCTCTCCCACTCACACTTGTGCACACACACTTTCTCTAAAAATAAATAGCATTTTTTTTAATTTTTAATGTTCATTTTTGAGAGAGACAGAGCGTGAGTGGGGGAGGTGAAGAGAGAGAGGGAGACACAGAATCCGAAAAGGCTCCAGGCTCTGAGCTGTCAGCACAGAGCCTGAGGCAGGGCTCAGACCCACAAACCCTGAGATCAAGACCTGAGCCAAAGTCAGATGCCCAACCGACTGAGCCACCCAGCACCCCAATAAATACATTTTTAAAAAGAAAAGGAAAAAGAAAAAAGATCAAACAACAAAAAATGAAAAGTATTTTAATTTGGGAAAAAAGTAAAAGATTAATAATCATAGGATGGGGCGCCTGAATGGCTCAAATGGTTAAGCTTCCTACTTTGGCTCAGGTCAGGATCTCACAGATTGTGAATTCGAGCCCTGCACTGGGCTCTGTGCTGACAATTGGGAGCCTGGAGCCTACTTCAGATTCTGTCTACCTCTCTCTCTGCCCCTTCCCAACTCACACTCTGTCTCTCTCAAAAAAAAATAAACATTTAAAAACAATTTTTTTAATAAATAACCATAGGATAAATTGGGGAAAGTTGCCAAAAGAAAATCCATCAAAAGATAGTGTATGGCCCACATTCATGCAAATGGATGGGTAATGTTTCTGTTCTTTCAAGTAACGAATAATTTCTTTTCTAGTTAAGTTGTTAAAAAGTAAAGAAAAAAGATGAGATGCCTCATAATTTAGTCAATCTAAAATAATCCTTATACAGAAATCTGACATAGCAGATAAAAGAAACCAAAAACCCATCTAACTTAAAAATATTAATATAAGATTTATAAATATTAGCAAAAACAAACCTTTTAATGTAATATAAACATTGAAAAAAAGAAAAAAAGACCCCATAGTCAGTGCCAGTAGAAAACATTCCAAGAATTCTAGGTGGATGCTTCTTTAATACATAAAAGAAAATCTTTACTGCAATTTATCAGATCAGGAAACCAGGAGATAAAGCAACCATCTCAACAGATGCTGGAACAACATTTGTAAATAATTAAACATTCATTCTTGGTAATCTGCAGAAATATTAATAAAATAGAGAAAAATGTTCCCAATCCAACAACCAACAATTTCATGCTTACTGTCAAAACATAAGAAAATTTTCCATTGACAAGTGTGCCTGAAGGCACAATTATTTATCACTGTTCTGGTAGTCTGACCAAAACTAATAACATAAAATAAATTATAAATTTAAAAGCAGCAGAGACAGAATCATTACTATTATTTATGTGTAGTGTGGGGTTTTTTTTGTCTGTAAAACCCAAGAGAATCAATTCAAAATATTTTAGATGAGCTAATTATTTGAAAATCCATTGGTTAAATGTATGTTTAACTATTGTTTGCCCAGAAGAGTTCACTAAGATTGTACATTCCACTTCCTAACGTTAAGGTTTTCTATACCAAAGCAGTAAATAGAACATATGACCTATTTTTCTCTTCCCCTTGGATGAAGGGGCAGTTTGATGAGACTATAGCTCCAATTTTTTCTTTTAATTTTCCTCACTTTCAAACTCAATGGAGGAACTCAGAATCCACTGTCAAAGTTTTGAGTCTCCTGAGAAAATCCCACCTTAAATGGCATCATATAACAGTTGCCATATACGTTTATTCAGTCAACAGAGTATGTTCTAAGTCCTAGAGCATGGTGATATACACTAAATGTTTATATACAGATGAATCTGATCTCATCCCTGTAGCATGAGTACGTAGCATGAGTACATCCCAGAGGAACCTACACTGTTGTTAGTAGGGGTGGCCACTCACAGCTACTTTGAAAAGTCCAATGTGGCCAGCAACACCTTTTATGATGATCCCCAAGGGTGTGCAGGTGCTTGCACAGGCTGCCTCATCCTTTGCTTTGCTATTTGTACAGAGGGCACCAGGCCTGGAATCTATTGAGAAAGGGTTCTTCAGAGTATCGTCACCAAGTTTAGGCTTTAAATTGTCCAGCACATGAGTGTCTTCCCTGAATTCATGATAACCATAACTGACTTGCAGTGGTGATGGTAACCTCTAGCCACATACTTATAAGGTTGTGTTGTTTTCTGGGGTTTGGTCTTTTTTGTTGTTTTGGTTTTTTGGTTTGGGGGTTTCTGATATGCTGATAGAATCCAATCAGCACTTCCCACATTTGTTTGATTTGCCTTTTCTTCTTTCAAAATCATTCCTATACTGCAGACAGCCCTAAATTTTATTCGTTTTCTCCTTCTTTAAAAAAAAATTAGCTCTACCTTGATTTCTACTTTCATTTCTAGTGTCAATGCACATCCCTACGTACAGGCACTCTATTTTTCTTACTGCTTTTGCTCTATTGGTTCATGACATAATTAACGATATTTATAAAATATGGCAAATAATCAGGGGTCTCTGAACTGGGTTTCAAGTAGCCCTGAGTTACATAACAGAGTAGGCAAGCATGGGTAATTGCCAAGCAATGAATTTCCAGATCCTCAGCTGCATTCTTAGACGACAGCTACAGCAGAGATATCTTGCTGAACATTTCCTTCCACAACCATACAATGACAATCCACATGCATATTTTACTTGAGCACCAAGTCTTCTGACAATTGTCACTCATCAACCACTTCTCTGATTTCTCATTCATTCTTATCATATACCTGGTAGATTTACATTAATGAGAATATGGTGTGACTAATATACCTTTTATACATTTAGTATCCTCCACAGTTTTGGCTGTTGAATCCCACTGAATCCTCTCCCATTCCAATAATCAGTAATACTCAGATGCAGGTAATGAGCTAATGTACCTCATTATGAGCCTTTAGGAGGGTTCGGTTCAAGACGGCTATGTAAGAGGATCCTGAATGGGTATTAATAAATACACCAAATCTACAACTACACGTGGAACAATGTCCTCTGAGAAAAAAAACCTAAAAACTGACTTGTCTGCAGTGAGCCAAAGAGAGGAGACCCACACCAAAGTGGGTTGGAAAGCCTGGGTCACAACCTTGTCATAAATACCATTCTACTTGGGGCAACCCAGTCCGGAGGGAACTCAAAACCTGGTGCTTCTCCTTGAGGAGTGAAGAGTTTGAAGCCCACACGGGCATCCCTGACTTTTAAGATCTGCACCTGAAAGGAGTCCCCAAAGCATATAGCTTAGACAACTAAAAGGGCTGGCGCGCTAGGACTCACCCGGCACTGGGTTCCACGTAGGGGCCGCCCATGGAGGGGAGTCAGGATTTTGTGCAGGAGAGGCTCACTTGCTGGTCTTGGAGCTTTGGCCTGAGAGACAGGCATCTGATTTACACACATTTTGAGGCCCGTAGGGGAGCTCTCCGGAGGGCGACGGGCAGCCGCGATCCTCACGCTCGCTCTCCCTCTGCCAGCTCCAGGGCAGCGCCAGTACTTCCCAGAAGGGAGCTTTTACGACACTGCAGCCCCAGGTTTTGCGACCGCGCACGGAGGACACCTCTCCACTAGCGGCGGGCCCGGCTTCCGCTTGTGGTCCCGTGGGACTATATGTGTTCGCACGAGCCTTTCTCCTATGAAGTCTACTTTTATGTTTGTGAATGTATAATTATATAACTGTAAAGTAAGCTACTTTGTGTCATAATGGAAATAAAAATTTTTATTACTTCGAGACTTATCACAGAAAAATGCTAATTTCACATTTCAATTTATTTACACAATTTTTGCAAAGTGTACAGGACCAGTGTAAGACATTCAAGCATTAAAAAATTACAGTAGAGCGGTGCGTGGGTGGCTTAGTAGGTTAACTATTGGACTTGGGCTCAAGTCATGATCTCATGGTTCATGGGTTCAGAGGCCCGTGTGGGGCTCTGTGCTGACAGCTCAGAGCCTGGAGCCTGCTTAGGATTCTTTGTCTCCCTCTCTCTCTCTGCCCCTCCCCTGCTCTCTCTCTGTCTCTCTCTCTTTTAAAAATACATAAACATTTAAACATTGATTACATTAGATTAAAAATATACAGGGGGAGGTGAGATGGAAATGAATTCAAAGGAGAAGAAATGGTATAAAATTTGACCATTAAGATGACCTTCACATATTTTTAAGTGAGACATTATAGCTATTGATTGTTATTGTGTTAGGATTCCACTGGAAAATGTTTAAGGTGATTTGATCGTTTGTTTTGATGTTAATATTGGCAACTGGGCAGAAATTACACTACTTTCAACAACTTCGAGTAAAATATTTTAGCTATAAATGTGGAAGAAATACATAGATTTTTCGGTATTATTTTAATGGACGTGCAAGCAAAAGTTTGAAGTCCTCTATGTAGACCATAGAAGGCTAATGGGTAGGTACTCCAGCTAGCACTCATTGGTACCAACTTAGCTAACATGCTTTTTGCTCTGAGGCTCTGGTTCATCCCTAAATTCATCATCTGGGGCACCTCGGTAGCCTGCATTAAATTTCCCAGAAATCTAGTCCAGATAGCTCAGCACCAAACCCAGGCTAATTCCTTTGCATGGCCATTCCCCTAACACGAGTGGGGAAAACAACAGACCTGTAGGTTCCTCCTGCTGGTTTCCAATGTTAGGGTCTCCTGAAAATACTACACTGATCAGAAAGAAGACACAGAAACACAGAGCCAGATTAATAATTCTCTATTTCTCTAATTCTATAATGATACGGTTTCCACAGTACTTTCAATCTATATTATCAAACACAATACTTAACCTGATGGCGCTTTGCGTCAGTCCTGTGCCAAGCACACCTTGCCTTCCACCCTCGGGCTTCTCTGTTGACAGCACAGAGTGAGACCCTACAGAAACCTGTTTCATGCTAAACCTCATACAAGCCAGAAGGGCAGATAATTTGTCCCATGAGGTGAACCTTTGACAAATAGGGGGTGCGAGCTGATGGATAAGTGTTTCCCCCTCTTTTCCTCAGGAGAGATTGTCCTGAGATGCATTTCACAAGGTTTCTAGGATAATCCCATGAAGTGGTGACCATCCTGATAATACTTCTTTGTAGAGGTTCTCCCTCTTTCTCTCTTTGCTGCCCTGAAATTCTGTTCTTTGGAAATATACTCCCCAGTAATCTGCATATTTGGTCTAAGGATACAAAATCAGACAGGGAGAATTTATTGACAAAAGGAACCAGTGTTAATATGCTGCTAAGATGCTTTCTTGAAGCTTAGACATGATGGGTCCATTGTAAATGAAGTGGACCATGCCAAAACTTTCTTAGCGTAATACTAAGATAGGGATCAGAAGACTCAGGGAGGTTGGAATATTAAAGTAGAATGATTATGTAAGAATCCAACTCATGTCTATGTTTCCTACAAGGGCACAGAGGATACAGAATGCATAGGTAGGGCATGACAGAGATCTTTAAGAAATATCACTAAGAAACTCAGTGAAGGATGTCCTCTGACATATAGTATTGACAGTAGAACATGGCACCATATAGCTGTGTTCCCTACTGTCAAGGGGATGAATACTCCAGATTAACAGGAATCAGTTACTGACATTTAATTGTTAAAAGCAAGTCACAGTAATTGGCTGATTTACTGACAGAATGATAGAAATAATACATTCTGGGTCAGATCCCATTTGCACCAGCACATTATATGAAAAGGCAGCCCAGACTCCCATGTCACAGACCTTGGTCATACTAACACCAATCCCTCAACTTACATATACAGTCCCATGGGGAAGGAAGAGGTGGCCCCTTCTGACCAAATGGCAGAGGAGGAAAAACAGTCCTGGTGTACAGAGAAACCAGTTCAAGGTTGGTGCTGGCAAAAAACAGACTTCTGTTGTAACACAGTCCTACTCAGGAGTGGTCCTAGTGGGCAATGATAAATCTTCCCAGTAAGCACTTCTGCAAGTAGTCTGTTTGGTTATTTATTTTGTATGAAGAGAGAAGTGGTCCAAGATACACATATACATGGATTTATGAGCAGATGAATGGCTTGGATGGTTATTAGAGGTCAGGAAGTAATTGTACTAAAAGATTGGGGAACCAAAAAAAACAAACAAAAAAAAAAAAAAACCTGGTAAAGACGTATATGGATGGCCCATGGGAGATGGCCAAGGCAGGCAGATTTCCTTGTTTCACAATACCCTCCTCCACCCATTGCAACCAAAACTAGGCACTCAGGATGACCTGTTCAGTAAACATCAGCAGGCCTCTTTCCTCAGTCAAGCCAGTACTGATGTGATAGGCCAGTACTGATAGGCCAGTCCAAGCCAGTGCTGATGTGATGAGAAGTAGCAGAATTTTGTCCTTTCCAGAATTTACATCTACTTTCAGAAGAGTTTGTCTTTCCTGTCCTAAGTGCCTCTTGCAATAGTACCATCTGAGAGTGACAGAATGCCTGATCTATCACATGGTATCACATACAACCCTGCCTTAGGTCAAGGGGCCTGTTTTATTGCAAAGTACGTGTGACAGTGGGCACAAGACCACAGAATCCCTTGGCCCTTACCACGCACTGAACTAGAAGCAGCAGACCCAATAAGAGTGGGGGGCTTGTCAGAGACTCTGCTAAGGCACCAACTTGAGGCAAACACTGTGCAGGATTGAGACACTGACCTCCATGATGTGATGTATGTACTGAGCTAACAGCTGAAAAATGATGCTATCTCCTCAACAGCTGCAATATATCAGTCTCAGGACCAAGGAGTTGAAATGAGATTGGCTCTTCTCACAATCAGCCCCAGGGTTCCATTTGTGGAATTTGTGCCTCTTGCCTCTCACACTGGGGCTTCTCTTTTGATGACAAAGCGAGAGATGCTATGGGAACCTAACTCAGAAGTGCCGGAGAGTTATTCCTTGTGGGGCAAACCTCTGACCAATAGGGATGGGAGCTAATGGAAAAACATTTCCCCTAAAGTGCATTTCATGCTGTTCCTCATAAGCTTCCTTGGGATTGAACAACCCGTTTCTCCATGTTTCCAACTTGGTTAACACTTCCTAGTTTGGGCTCTCCTTCCTTCTTTGCTCCACTTGTCCTTTCCCTCACTCCTATACCCTGCAATAACACTCCCCAGTAAAGTACTGCCCAGAAGTACTCAGACTCCGCTTTCTGGAGAAATCTAAGTAGGAGAGGTCCTGTACTAATAGTTTGCTGGAAAAAACTAAATTTGCTCCAAAACGTAGTTAGCCTCTCCTTTGCTAAAAACCAGGCTTCTGGCAATTTTATGTCTTTATATCCTTCTTGTCAGCAAACTTTAAAGATAAATTCTCTCAAATTCAAACTCCTGTCTCCAATAGGTGCTTCCTTACATGTGGATCTATTCTCTTCTTTCTATAAATGAATACCACTGCTCTAGCTCAGGCCTTCAGTATCTCTCACTACAACAGGCTTCCTCCAGTGTTAACTTCCTTATGTCAGTCTCTCACTGCCACGAGAGTAAGCTATCTCAATGGCAAATCTGACCTTGTCTCCTGCTTAAAATTCTTCAGTGGCTCTTCATTACCTAAAAGATGACCCTCACGTTCCTTACCCTCTTTCGCAAGGCTTTCTGGGATCCAACCTCTGCTGACCTTTCTAACCTCATTTTCTGCCACTCCTTGGCAGTTCTGGCCTCACTACTTACTATCTTTCCCCCTCCTACACTGGCTTTGCAGACCTCCCGGCTGGAATGACCTCTTTTCCCCATTTTCCACTACCCTTCACCCCTGCCTATCTACCTGAATAAGCGTTACTCTCCCGTTACATTTCAGACTGTAGGTGTCCAACTGCAAGAAGCCTCACATAGCTTCCTCTTCCCAAACTGGACCCCACAGTACCCTGTGTGCATCTCCCCTGCACTAACTACTGGATATTTTAAGTATCAAGTCACCATCTGTTTGCTTCTAATGGCAAGTATCACGTCATAGGCATCCATATATCCCCGGTGCATGGCTTGTTACATGTGTCATAACCTACAGTGAATAAATTTTTTGAGAAAGTAAATTAAAGGAGAAAAGAATACTTAACTCTAACAAATTAAATTAAAGGAGAAAAGAACACTTAACTCTAACAAATCTAGAAATTTAAACAGAACTGCTTTTGACAAATCCCACATTATTTAAGTTTCTTTGTTAGGGTAGACAGATCACTCCTGCAATCATATGTCTGACTCCCTACCCGTGTGATATTCAAACACCTGCTGCCGAGTGATTAAACTGCTCTGACGCAAGCATCGTCCTGGCCTGAGGCCTAGTACTCTAAGGTGTCCTGGTTACCCACCGCCCTCTGAGTCAGTGTGGTACACTTCTCACTGATGGTCCATGGCACCACAGATCCCAACCTACTGGGTTATAGTTCTCCATGTCCCTGGTATTAGTTACTGACTTCTTTTTCATGTCTCTGCTTGATATTCTAGTTCCTCCAAAGTCCAGGTATTCCTCCGTTTACCCTCATCTTTTGGAGGCTAGGTCTCTGCTCCCTGCTGGCTGCCTTCCAACTGTATCTGGGTTAACTGCCCGACCTCTGAATCTCTATGAGTCACCTGCTCCAGATTTTGTGCTTGACTTGGACCAAAGGTAGATGTACGCTATCTGTCCTTCCTCCCCGTTGGGCTGGCATCCAGTTCTGAACCTTCCTTCAGACTCATTTCATGTCAGTTTGCCTGGACTTACAATCCTGAACTTTACCTGACCATTCTCATCCTCCTCTCAGAACCCAGACAGGACATCCCCAAATTATTAAGCTTTTGTATAAATCCATATTTTATTATATTGACCTTGCTCAAAGTGAGTTATATTTTTAATACAAAGCAGAAAAAAAGGTTTACAAATAAATTCAGAGGAAATAACTCTCTCTGAATGGACTCAACAATTCAGAACTTTGTGCGAGATGATTTAGAGGAGTGGTTCCCAAGTAAGCCTGGCTCTCGTAGAGACCCACTGGTGTGAACAAATTTTCTGACATCAAGCTTTTATGGAGTCATCAGAAAGTATACACATACATGATCGCCCCTTCTTACTTTATCAGCTTCTTCTAACTACCTGTCTTAAATTATTTCATTACCAAGACTGACTTAGCTTATCCAAATACCCTAAAATGCAAACCATTTTTGTTTCCCCCAAAATCTCTGGAATAATACTGATAGGAAAAGGAGGTTGAAACTTTGTCCTAAATAAGACTTTGGCATTATTTATATATTCATATGTTCATATGTTTCCTTTATGTTCAGAATGAATTTGTTGGTGTCTCCCCAATTTGTCTGCATCCTTCCTTCAAGTAATAAATGCCTCCCCAGTTTAGCAAGGCCGACTTATCTTGCCTGGGATACTATTAGGTACATCGTGTACAGCCATCCTGATTTTATGGATATCATGGAATTTGGCGATCTGCTCCAAGATCTCCTTACCTACTTCTCTTTTTAATTCCCTGCAAAACGAAACCTGGTATTAATATGGATGCCCACACTATTTTCTCATTAGTCATTTCTAAATCACAACAGGAAAACAGTCAATGAGGTCATCTTTGGGTCTTTGGCTATCTTTTTAAAGAAACACTTTTCCCTTCATTTCCCTGGTATTATTTAGTTGTTTTAAAGTCTACCAGTCACTGAAGTGTTTAATCTGCAGCTTTTCTCAGAAAAGAATCGTGTTTTGCTGAGTAAAGTGCAGTGTGCTGCATTCTCTATGCGGAAGATGAGCTATTGATCTTTCTCTAATGATGTCTGATTTGGGGGCATATATTACTGTTGAATTACTTTGTCTTTTTGAATTGAACACCTTACAAATGGATTCGAGATGGCCCTTTATGGATTAAAATACTTCTCAACAGTACATTATCTATAACAACAAAATAAATCACCAGTATATGAGTAAAATATTGACTATATCTTTCTTCTCCCCATTAATTTGAACTTGACATCTAGTATTTGTTTTTACGTAGTGAGATGGCATTATATCCACACTGATGACAGCCTAGAAATGTTGCCAATTAAAATTTAAACATAAAAAGTATTCTTTGTTTCAGCTAAAACTGGTCTGAAAACGAAAGCTAATGTGGCATTTTCTTTTTTTTAAATTTTTTTTTTCAACGTTTTTTTTTTTAATTTATTTTTGGGACAGAGAGAGACAGAGCATGAACGGGGGAGGGGCAGAGAGAGAGGGAGACACAGAATCGGAAACAGGCTCCATCCGAGCCATCAGCCCAGAGCCTGACGCGGGGCTCGAACTCACGGACCGCGAGATCGTGACCTGGCTGAAGTCGGACGCTTAACCGACTGCGCCACCCAGGCGCCCCTAATGTGGCATTTTCAAAGTAATTTGGTGTCAATAGCCTGTCATGGACTTTTTCATGAACTCAGAACAATCTCATTGGAAAAGTATCTATTTCATGAGCTGTGGCAAATAGCTGAGAAAAAGGATTTCAGCCTGGCTCTAAGCATTAGTTCTTGATTCAACCAAAAAGAGGAAACATCCAGAAAATTCCTTGCAGCCAGTGAAGAAAAGTGCTTTTTGAACTCATGTCCTCCCACTTAAACTACAACAAATTCCTTTTCATACTGTAATGGTAGTTCAGTGTCCTGGAAACAATAGCAGTTACCATGCTCATCAGATCATCACCACCAGCACTGTCGTGGTGATACTGAGAGCTATTGATTTTTCACAATTTTTTGGATAAATTGATACTGAGATACTGAGATACTGAGCACGAAGTGAGAAGAGCAGAGCTGATCCAAGATCCCATTTTTTGACTTTTGATCTGCTGCTTTTTCCCGGCTATTATCATCAAGAACAGGATATAAAGTGCTATTATGGGGATAGATCTACATTTTAAGAGGGCAAAAGAAAATGTCACTATTGGTTTTTTAAAAGAAAATGTCACCGGGGAAGAAAAATAAGACATGGATTTAAATCCCTATTAGATCCTTTAAAGTGCTAGACACGTCAGGTTAAATTATACTCTTCAGAACAAGCTTTTGTGGTGTTGACATGATTTCCCCTACGTTACAGAGGAGGAGTTGGGCTCTGAACACGAAAGCAATATGCCCACTCAGGTGAGACCTATGAGGCAGAAATGAATGCCACATTGAACTGAGGCAACAATTGTTGGTTCCCGTACAGATGTCAGTGGTTCTCAGACTTAGCCTCACGCTGCTGTCACCGAAGGATCTTTGCTTGGGCACCACGCAAGGTCAGATGAACATCTGTTACATGAGTACTTTTAAAAAGTACTTTTTAAAGGGAGCCATACATGAATACTTTTAAAAAGCTTCTCATTTTAAGGGTGCCTGGGTGGCTCAGTTTGTTAAGCATCTGACTGGCTCAGGTCATGATCTCACAGTTCACTAGTTTGAGCCCCACGTCAGGCTCTGTGCTGACAGCTCAGAGCCTGGAGCCTGCTTCGGATTCTGTGTCTCCCTCTTTCTCTGCCCCTCCCAGCTTGTGCTCTGTCTCTGGCTCTCTCGAAAATAAATAACCATTAAAAAAAAATATTAAAAAAAATAAAAAGCTTCCTGTATTAAAATCGTCTTAAAAATTTGTTAAAAAAGGGTTGGGGGGGGGGGGGTCGCCAGGCTGTCTCAGTCAGTAGAGCATGCAACTCTTGATCTTGGGGTTGTAAGTTTGAGCCCCACATTGGATGTAGAGATTACTAAGAAAACTTGAAAAAAAATTGTTAAAAATAAATAAAATTTTAAAAAAAGCTTTCTGTGTAATCACAGTGTCTAGCCAAGGTTGGAGATACTGTGCTAGTAGAAGGCTACCTAAATGCCATGAACTAATAGGCAGTTTAAGGCCACCTGTCCAGGACACAAAGTAACCAATATTTCTGATACCTATTGATAGAGTTCCTGTAAGTGGCAAATATTTTTGGCCAGAAGCATAACTGCAGATGATTCCTTTCAGCATGCTTATAAGCTAATTCATAGCCCAAAAAGGAAGTTGAAAAACAATGATAAGTAGAAATAACTTCCTGACAAAAACTTACAATTGTATAGATATTTCCCAGAGGAAATATCTAAGTTAATTGAGGCCTAAGAATTCACTTGAAAGACCACTGCAAGAAAACAGATTTTAAAATTTGCCCCTTCCCTTGGCAATAAGGCCTCTCTACTTTTCAGAATAATTCAGTATCTAAAGCTTTAAGAAATGTAGAGGATAAGATTAAGAGAGAGGTCAAACTGGAGTCTTGTAACAAACATGTAGAGCTTGAAGACTGGGAATGAAAACATCACCGAGAGAGGACAACCAGAGGGGCACCTGGGTAGCTGGGTCATTTAAGCGTCCGGACTCTTGACTTCAGCTCAGGTCGTGATCTCACCGTTCAGGAGTTTGAGCCCCGCATTAGGCTCTGCACTGATGGTGTGGAGCCTGCTTGGGATTCTCTCTCCCTTTCTCTGCCCCTTCCCTGCTCGCTCCTTTTCTCTCTCTCTCAAAATAAATAAACTTAAAAAATGTTTTTTAAAAAAAGGAAGAGAGAGAGAGGGCAACCACAAAAGAGAATGCGGCCTAGGATGGAACTTTAAGGGCCTCAAGACGCTCTTGCGAAGGAGCGAAGGAGCGGCAGGAAGACAGAAGGACAACAGGACAATATAAGGACTCGAAGGGAAGAGAGGAAAAGCTTTCCAGAGGTGAGGAGTGCTCATCTGATCAATCACTGCTGAGAAACCAGGGAGGATGAAAAGAAAAAAGTTGCCTGCTGTAGTTGGCAGTATGGGTGTCACCAGGGATAGTGATGCTTGTCGCTGTCCACTTCATTCCAAAAGCACAAGTACACCTCGCTTGTGCTCTGCCAAGAAATTATACCTCCTGTTGTGTTTGATGGTAACTTGGAAATAACCTGGAAATCCTTTCTTGGATCAATTTTACAACTCACAATTTTAAGTTCCATTTAAGCCTCAGTGCTTTGGGGCTGTGGGGAGGAGAACAGAGTTTGAAAAGCTAAACTAGAGAAAATACATATTTAACCTTAAAAATCTATCTCACCAGTTTTGTTTTGTTTTTTTTTAATGTTTATTTTTGTGAGAGAGAGAGAGACAGACAGAGCACTAGTGGGGTAGGGGCAGAGAGAGAAGGAGGCACAGAATCCGAAGCAGGCTCCAGGATCTGAGCTGTCAGCACAGAGCCCGATGCGGGACTTGAACTCACTTACTGTGAGATCATGACCTGAGCAAAGTCGGACGCACAACCAACCAAGCCACCCAGGCGCCCCTATCTCAACAGTTTTAAGGAAAATAATCAGCAATATAATTCTAGTTATTTCTCTTGACTCATAAAAATTTATAATAAAATGTGCTTTAAATTTTTTACATTTCTTCACACCAAGTGTCTCTAAATGACAAGATGCTCTTTAGAAAATTGTGGTTGAAGGTATATATATTTTTTACTTTATTTATTTTGAGAGAGAGGGAGCACGTGTGTGTGCACACACGTGGGAAGGGGTGGGGGGGGGGAGAGAGAGAGTCAGAGAACCCCAAGTAGGCTCTGTGCTGTAAGCACAGAACCCAACACGGCTGGATCTCAACAAACTGTGAGATCACGACCTGAGCCGAAATCAAGAGTCGGATGCTTAACTGACTGAGCCACCCAGACGCCCCTGAAGGTATATTTTTAAAAGCGTGGGTTTGGCACAAAGAATAAACTGGATGGTTGCCAGAGTTAGGGGAGAGGTGGGAGGATGGTCAAAATGGGTGAAAGGGAGTGGGAGATACAGGTTTCCAGTTACATGGTAGCTATACTTGTGAGTACAGCATAATATTAACCATTGAAACTATGTTGTACCTGAAGCTAACATAAAATTGTGTTTCAACTACAGTCAAATAAAATAAAATTATTTTTAAGTGAAAGGAATAAAACAGTTTGTTGAGAAAGAGATTGAATCATCTCACATAGACCAATGAAAGGTTACTGTTTGGGGAATACTGTTCTAGTCTTCATCTCCACAGAAGGTGAGACAGGGCTCAAAGTAAGGTAAGAGAAATAGAAATTATCTCTAATGAAGAAATTCTGACCAGGTGGTAAGGCATATGTTACAGGCTGAATTGTGCCTCTCCCCACCAAAAAAATAAATAAAATTCAAATGTTGAAGCCCTAACCCTTTCATACCTCAGAATGGGACTGTATTTGGAGATAGGGTCTTGGAATCTTTTTTTTTTTTAAGTTTATTTATTAGGGGGTTGGTGAGAAAACTTGTACATGAGTGGGGGAGGGGGAGAGAGAGAGAGAGAGAGAGAGAGAATCCCAAGTAGGCTCTACTCTGTCAGCACAGAGTCTGAGGAGGGGATCAATCCCACGACTGCAAGATCATTACCTGAGCCAAAATCAAGGGTCCAATGCCTAACCGACTGAACCACCCAGGCACCTGCTCGAGATAGGGTCCTTAAAGAGGTGATTAAGTTAAATGAGGTCATTAGGCTGGACCCTAATCCAATATGATTGATTGGTGTACATAACTAAAAGAGGAGATAGATTAAGACACACAAAGAGACATCAACAATGCACATGCGCAGAGAAAAAGTCATACGAGGACACAGCAAGAACACGGCCACGTACAAGCCAAGCAGAGAGGCTCTAGAAGAAACCAACCCTGTCAACACCTTGATCTCAGACTTGTAGCCTCCAGAACTGTGAGGAAATACATTTATGTTGTTTAAACCACCAAGGCTGTGATATTTTGTTACAGCAGCTGATGGGGTTCAGGACATGCTACTCCAAATGTGGTACCTTGGCATATTAAATATTTTAAGGTGAAGACATTTTGAAAAAAAATGGCAGAAGCAGGAAGGTCACTCAGGTCCTAAAACCCTCATGTGAGAGGTGCCTCCCTATACCTGGAAGAAAGGAGCATCCTTATCTTTGAAGACAAAGGGACACTGAAAGGAATCCAAATAGGTTTGCTAAGTTTCCCCCAGAGTATGACACTTACCTCATACTCTTTAACCTATCATATTTCTCTACAACTGTCCATTCTTCATCAAACCACCATAGCAATATTCAACTCTGTTTTTTCAGGTCTTCATTTCCTTGTGAAGGCTCCTGTGCCATATAAAACTTGTATTAAATCAATATGTATCCTTTTCTCCTGTTTAAAAAAAGTGTGGCTTTGGGACCTTTATTTACTAATTTTTAAAAAGTAGAGAGAGTCATACTATATGATTTCAACTATGAGACATTCTGGTGAGTAAATAGTAAAAAGCTAATGGCTGCCAGGGTATTCAGAGGGAGAAGAGAAGGACTGAATATTGATGCACCTGGGGATCTGGTCAGGCAGTAAAACTATTCTAACACTGTAACGGTAGATACGTGACATTATGAGTTTGTCAAAACCCATAGAACTTTATAGAACAAAGAATAAACTTTAGTGTATATAAAATTTTTAAAAAATCATTTAGAAGATTTGGAGGTATCAGGAAAGAATCAGACCATGACAAGAAAATCTAACTGTATTACAAATGTATGAAACAACCTCACTGGAAGGGAGTCAAGGGGAAGAAGTGCTGACTTAAGTAAATATAGAAATGAGTGGAGTCTATAAGACTAAAGGCAAAACAAATGGCTTATAAGCACTGTAAGTGACAAAGTTATTTCCCATAAGAGTATAAGAGTAAGGGATAATCATTCAGATACAGCCATACATGTGTACTGTAACGGAACAATAAATAAATGGATGAATAGTGGGAACCAGGTTTCCCAATATTAGTGTGGGAAGTTTTGGAAGAGTAAGAGGAAGAGCCTAGAATGATCTCTTTAATAACTGGTTAGAACTGGAGATACCAGAGGCACCTGGGTGGCTCAGTCAGTTAAGCGTCCGACTCTTGATCTTGGCTCAGGTCACGATCTCACCGTTGGTGAGTTCAAGCCCTGAGTCAGGCTCTGCTGCTAACAGCATGGAGCCTGCCTGGGATTCTCTCTTTCTCCTCTCTCTGCCCCTCCCCCACTTGCGTGCGTGCTCTCTCTCTCTTTCTCTCTCTCTCTTAAATTAATTAATTAAAAGAAAAAAAAGAATTGGAGATACCAGCATGCACTCATGTTTAGCTTAATACAGACACATAATGGTTACACATAGAAAGTTACAGATGTTATAAATATGCACAATATATAATATATAAACACACACACACACACAAACACACACACACATAAGCATATCTTTCCTTACTCCATTGGCAGAGAAGACCTAAAAGCAACAATACACCAGTAATGAAAAGCACAACTAGCACCAAAATTACAGTGGAGAAATCTAACCTACATTACCTCAGCCAGATGATCAAGGTCAGTATCAATAGTGATAAATCATGTTGATAGTATGGACCTTTGATATAATATGATTTAAAAATTGGTTTTATCTCTGTGACCTTCCTCCCAAAACCCACAACTCCAATCTAATCACAAGAAAAACATCACACAAATCCAACAGATGGCATTCTATGAAATACCTGACCAGTATTCCGAAAAACTAGCAAGGTGTTCAAAAACAAAGAAAGCTAAGGCTGTCACAGCCAAGAACTGCCTATGGAAACATGACAACTAAATGCAATGTGGTATCCTCGATGAGATTCTGGTACAGAAAAAGGACGTAAGATAAAAACTAAGGAAATTTAAATAAACTATGAACTTTAATTAATAACAATGCATCAATATTAGTTCATTAATTATAAGAGATACACTATATTAATGTAAGATGTCAAGATGGGAAACTGAGTGTGGGGTGTATGGGTACTCCCTGTACTATCTTCCCAATATTTTTATAAAACTAAAATTATTCTAAAATAAGAAATCTATTTTTAAAAAAGCAAAAAGAGTATCTTATAGAATCATTCAAAGCAACACCAATTTGAATGCCATAGCTGGATAATCATGTAATAAAATAATTCATCTTTTTTTTTTAAATAAGCCATCTTCTTAAGAGAGAACACCTATTTATAACATAATGTCAATAGCAATCAGATGATTCTGTTTATTAAGTTGCTATGTCTGAGTGTCTTTTGGGATTCTTGGACTCAATTTCAATGTGTGTGAGGGGGATTCCCTTCACACCAACAAACAATTCTCAGACACCATCGGTGTTCTCTGACACCATCTAGCCAGAGACAGCATTAGGTTCTACAAGTTAAGAGTTCAGTCCTTCAAGAGTGCCGCCCTCAACTTCAGATGCCAGTTGCAAGCTGAGGCTGTTATCTGTACTTCTGACCAACCAGCTGTAAATTACAGGTTCCCAAGTCTCACTCCCTTGGGTTGGAAATATTTGCTAGAGCAGCTCACAGACTCGGCAAAACATTTTACTTACTAGATTTCCTGTTTATCATAAGAAGATATAACTGAAGAACAACCAGACGGAAGAGCTGCACGGGACAAGGCTTGGGGAAAGAGCACCCATGCTCTATCCAAGACACCATTCTTCCAGCACTTGCATGCATTCACCAACCCAGAAGCTCTCCAAACCCTGTCCTTGTGGTTTTCCTGAAGGCTTCATTATATAGGCATGGCTGATCAAATCATTGGCCTTTGATGATGAATTCAACCTCCAGGGCTTCTCCCCTCCCCAGAGGTTGGGGAGTTGCCTGAGAGTCCCAACCGGATCCTAAGGTTGGTTCTCCTGGAAAGCACCCCCCAGCCTTAGGTGCTTTCCAGAGGTCGTCTCATTAACACGACATAAGACACCTTTGTCATTCTCAACACTTAGGAAATTCCAAGGGTTTGGGGAACTGTGAGCCAGGGACTGCGGAGAAAGACTAAATATATATGAGAGATACAGTGGTCCTCTTTTATTCGAGGGGATACATTCCAAGACCCCTAGTGGATGCCTAAAACTGCAGATAGTACAGAATCCTATATATACTATGTTTTTTCTTATATATACATATCTATGATAAAGCTTAATTTATACAATAGGCACACAAAGAGATTAGCAACAACAATAAAATAGAACAATTATAACAATATACTCTGATAAAAGTTACATGAATGTGGTTTCTCTCTCTCAAAATTTCTTATTGTACTGTACTCACCCTTATTCTTGGGATGATGTGAGATGATAAAATGCCTACATGATGAGGTGAGGTGAAGGATGTAGGCATTGTGATGTAGCCTTAGGCTCCCGTTGACCTTCTGATAACGTCAGAAGGGGGATCACCTGCTTCTGGACCGAGGTTGACCTCAGGTAATAAACTGCAAAAAGCGAAACTGCAGAAAGGGGGAACTACTGTATATTTTGGGCATCTAAACGGCCAACTATGTATTTCTTATAAATCACAGTATCACAGAGTGTGTCCTCCCAAAATTCATATGTCGAATTCTTACCCCCAAAGGTGATGGTATTAGGAGGTAGAGCCTTTGGAAGGTGATTAGTGCCTTATAACAAAGGCTCCAGGAGTCCCTTCTGCCACTAGAGGATATAAGAAGTTATAACCGGAAAGCGAACCCTCACCAGACACGCTGGCACCGTGATTTTGGACTGCCATCCTCTAGAACTGTGAGACATGAGTTTCCGTTATCCATAAGCTACTCAGTGTGTGGCATTTTGTTACAGCAGCCCAAATGGACAAGACATAAGCATTGCAAAATTATTATCTTACTCGATGCTCACCACACCTCTGAGAAGAATGAAAAAAAAGAGGGGAAAAAAAAGCAGTCCTGGTTTGTATTTATTGAAAAACATAAGAGATAATAAAATGCAAAATTTTTAATCAAAATGCACATGAAATGAATAAAGCAAAGACCATGGAAAAATGCACCATACAATTAAGTAGGCATATTTCTTAACATTTGTGAGGTAACTTGGATGCATTTCTCCCTGGTGAAACGTGGTGCCTCTTTATGGGGCATTTTCATTATCTAGCCTTTCCTGTGTCTATAAATCTCTATGTGGACACCCATAGGTAATGCTAATACACTGAGTCCTACTTCCCGAATGACCTTGATTGTAGCTTCCCAAATCTGAAAACAAAAATTTAAATAAGTTTCATTAAATTGAATATTTATGCCTTATATACCACACAATAAGTTCTATTTTTTTAAGTTTAAAATTCAAATAAATGTTTGTAGATTCTAAGATATCTGGAATACGTAACAATAAAAATTCCAAAAATCCAATAACTTCTTGACTGCTTAAGAAGCTAAAATTCAAGAAGTTTTTACTCAGGAAATACCTTGTGGATCAACTCAGTTTAGGGATGTCCACAAAGCACCTGAAATTGGCCACTGCGTCCATTAGCTGCTTTGTGTCTGACCTATGGCTTGAGGGAGCAGCTCAGGTTCCTGAGCAGACCAGGGTTTTGTCCTCCTCTTCCACATGGATCCTGCAGAACTCAGTGGTAGGACAGCCCTCTCTTGGTTCTGCATGGGACAAGATGAGGACTCTACCAAAACCTTAATATCATCATAAAACAGAGAAGCCAGCATTCCCAATCCTAAAATGGTATCTTATTTCACTGGAATTTTAATTACCTTTTAACAATTAACTCCTGAAAACTTGTTTGAATTTTACAGACTTGAAATTTTAGACAGCTACATTTATGGCTTGACTTAGAGATGCATAAAATGGAATATATTTTCCAGAGTATCTTCCTTCCCAAATTCTCTTGAAACTAAAAGACTGTATGTACCCTGTCTCAGACAGCAAATTATCCAGGACTAGGATGTTAGTGAGAGACTTATCTTTACAAATATCTTACCTACTTCGCTTTTCCTTCGGCTGTGGGGGAAAAGGTGTCCAGACGGAGTTGTTACTTGCTGAGCTCCCTCTTCATGACAGGCATTGTGCTAGATGTTAAATACACATTATATCATTTAGTCTGCTCAATAACTTCATGCAGAATTCACTATTTTCCCATTGTAATCAAAGCAAACTAAATTCCAAAAGGTTAACTAAATAGCTGAGACATGCTGGAAGTAAAGTCTTCATGGAGACTTGAACTCAGAGCTAAGATTCAAAGGCCATGTTCTCCCTCCAACACCACCCACAGCTCAAAGAGGTAGATAGACTGTCAAGCCAAGAAGTCTACTGCAAACCTTTTATCAACCTTGAATTAAATATAGCATTTCATTCCATTATAAATATGGACCAGTAGTCACTAATAGCCACAGGTATTCAGGTATTTGTAACTTCACCTCCAAAGAAACCTCAAATATTTTATTATCACAGTATAGTTGTTGTAGGTATCTTAAAATATTATTTGTATTCATCACTACTATGAAGTTATGAAACCATTATGTCTGTGCACTAGATCTTGTTTTTAATTCATTACTAAAGCATATATCACAAATTTTCAAAAATTTTGATTAATGTCTTCCAGTAGTATTGGTTTTCTTTGAAGTTTTTTAAGTGTTTGATTTTATGTATTAAAAATGCTATTTCCAGGGTGCCTGGGTGGCTCAGTTAGTTAAGCATCCATCTCTGGATTTTGGCTCAGGTCATATCTCACGATCATGAGATGGAGTTTGGCAACCAGCTCCACACTAGGCGTGGAGCCTGCTTAAGATCCTCTCCCTCTCCCTTTCTCTCTGCCCTTCTCCCTTCTGCTCAGGTGCACACTCTCTCTCGCCCTCTCAAAAAAAAAAAAAAAAAAAAAAGTACTACTCTATAAAGGGGCCCATAGACTTCACAAGACTGCCCAAAAGTTCACAGCACTACTAAGATTAAAATACCTACCCAGGGCCATATAATTAGAAATATTTGAAGAAGCAATGACATACAAATGTGTTTTGTTTATTGTATTTTGATTGAACTAAGACAATTCTACTAATCAATAATCCCCAATCTGGGCATCACACACTTCTCAAGTAATTTCTCATAATACATACTCTTTTCGTTAACGTAGCAAGTCAGCCATTCACACTTGCATCATCAGAAGAAATTCAATTGTTCTCTGCTACTCCACCTGTTCCTAGATATCTCACCTTACACAGGGCAGGTCTGCGATAGGATGTCAGGGGCACCAGGAAAGAGTTTGTTTCTTCTACCTTCCTCCTCTACCAGATTCATGCTGATTATGGATGCTTGTAATTTCTTTATGAATTTAGGGTTTAGGAGGGCCCCTTCAAAAAGTGTTGTATCATTATTAGGGATAAGAGTTAATAGTCAAGTGCCCTCTCCAAGGGGGATGATGATTAACATTCACACAGAGGTATAAAAAGCACACAGTTTCTCCAAGGAAAATTAAAAAAAAATTATGTTTATTTTAGAGAGAGATAGAGAGCGTGAACAGGGGAGGGGTAGAGAGAGAGAGGGAGACACAGAATCTGAAGCAGGCTCCAGGCTCTGAAATGTCAGCACAGGGCTCAACGCAGGGCTCGAACTCAAGAACCATGAGATCATGACCTGAGCTGAATTGGATGCTTAACAGACTAAGCCACCCAGGCTCACCTCCAAGAAATATTTAAATAGGAGAACTGTGCAATAAGAAAGAAGCATTGAGAAGGGAGGGAAAAGAGCACAGCAAGAGAAATAGGGCACCAAAGTCTCTCTCACAACTTTGCCCTAAACTTTGATGATTCACTTCAATTCTAGTTATTACAATTTCCAGTTCCTCGGTTTCCCATTTGCCAAGCAGGAGTGGTAATATGTGCTTGCCACTCATGTACTGGCTGTGTAGAGACGACTACCACCCTTCTGGGCATCAAATGCTTTGCATTCAGTCAAGCAAATGTCACATGCCACAGTCAGTGCTGGAAAAACCATCTCTTCTTTATGATGGATGTCACCATGGCCTGTCCTTTCCTGCTAATAATGTAGTCCTTCGGTCTCTAGGCTTCCCACAACACAGGAAGACTGCAATTACATGTGTTTTTAGGCTGACTCATTTTCTAATGGTAACAATCAGTATTTAAGCTAATTAGGAAGATTCTTTTGATGTTCTTTATTTCATTCACAATTAGTCTCCTGCTCTTGTGTGTGTGTGTGTGTGTGTGTGTGTGTGTGTGTGTGTTTAAATAAACTCCCAGCCAGTAGTGGGAGGAGAAAGAATCATTTCACTGTTCTCAATTTCTATCTGGTTTCAGAGGATTGCTCACCATCTGGCTATTTCTCACTTGAGGCACCTAAAGAGAGTTTGAGTTACTCTGAGCTGCCTCTGAATCCAGGTCCGGATGGGTACTTGATCTGAGAAAGGTCAAAAGTCCCAGAATGTTCTCTCTTTCTTTTGAGTCAATTCCCTGTTTCCGCCAAGTCCCTATCAAAATTCAAGTGGAACTTCCAGACTCTAGCGCTGGGCACAGATGACTTTAGCCATTAGCCAACTTCAGAGAGCAAGACCCTAAGAGAATGGACAAAGAGATGGGTAAAATTAGATGGGATGCAAAGTTTGCAGATTCTACTAGAGAAGGGTGAGGTAAAGGGTGCTCTTCAGGAAAGAGATAGGAGGACCCTACAGAGGTCTACAAAGGAGATGAGCCCTCCCAAAGAAAGTCTTTAGCACTTTAATTAACCACTGGCTTTTTAATCAAATGACTACTGTTCCATGGCTTGAAACAAGGGAACTTTGAACACTAGTCTCTAGGTGAATTTTTTTTTTTGATGGGCCACAGAGGTGGCTCAGTCAGTTAAGCATCTGACTTCAGCTTAGGTCATGATCTCGTGGTTTGTGGGTTCGAGCCCTGCATTGGGCTCTGTGCTGACAGCTCAGAGCTTGGAGCCTGCTTCGGATTCTGTGTCTCCCCCCCTCTCTCTCTCTGTCCCTCCCCTGCTTGTGTTCTGTCTCTCTCTCAAAAATAAATAAACATTAAAAAAAAACAGGTCACAGAGGCAAAATTAGGGCCTGTCAATGTCAGCCTGGACAAGGAGGGTGGTTCTGGTCAGTGGCAAAACCGAAGATCAGACTATTCATAGGTTCTCCGGGACGGCCTGTGAATAGAATTCATTCAGCCATTCAGTTAACATGTAAGGCAAATGTATTCAAGCTACAGAGAACCCTAAGGCGTGATCCTTCTCCTGAAGGTGCTCACCATCTGGCATGGGAATGAAATGCTTGGACCACTCACAGACACTGACAGAGCTTGGGTTAGTCTCTGTGAGTGAGATGTCACAGAGCATGGCAGATGACGCTCACCAAAAGCACACCTCTGAGCTCTGAGCAGGAAGCTCCATTTTCATTTAAAGTAACACCACAGATGGAAATCACTATCTTGTGTGTGCGGATGTGGCTAACAAAAATAAATAAATAAATATATAAAAAATCTCCTTTTCATTGCCTGTATGTGAAGACTGAAATTTGGTTTGCAGGTGCAAAAATTGCTTGCTGTTTCAGATGTCTGGGGGTTCCAGTTCACATTCTGAGCTGGGCTCCTAACTTGTTCACACAAAACTGTCAATTTTTGGGGTGCCTGGGTGGCTCAGTTAAGTGTCAGAATTTAGCTCAGGTCGTGGTCTCATGGTTCGTGAGTTCAAACCCTGCATTGGGCTCTGTGCTGACAACTCAGAGCTTGGAGCCTACTTCGGATTCTGTGTCTCCCTCTCTCTCTGCCCCTTCCCAGCTCACACTCTGTCTGTCTGTCTGTCTCTCTCTCTCTCAAAAATAAATAAACATTAAAATGATTTTTTCAAACATCAATTTTCTAGGCAACTGTTGCGGCCCATCTTTACTTACCCCTGGGAATTCCTAAAGTCAATAACCATGGTCTATCATTCAAAATTATGGGTCAAACTGAGAAACAGACTCTTTAAAAAAAAAGTTTATTTGTTTTGAGAGAGAGAGCACAAGGGCGGGGGGGGGGGGGGGGGGGGGGGGGGAACAGAGAGAGGGGGAGAGAGAACCCCACGTAGGTTCTGCACCGCACTGTCAGTGCAGAGCCTGATGTAGGGCTTGAACCCACCAACTGTGAGATCATGACCTGAGCCAAAATCAAGAGTCAGATGAAACCAACTGAGCCACCCAGGCGCCCCTCAAGAAACAGACTGTTAACTATCGAGAACAAACTAATGGTTGCCAGAGGGGAGGTGGGTGAGGATATGCGTAAAATAGGTGATGACAATTAATTTTTTTAATGTTTTTTTTGAGAATGAGAGAGAATTTAATGAATTTTTGAGAGAGAGAGAGAAGGCATGAGTAGGGGAGGGGCAGTGACAGAGGGAGACACAGAATCCAAAGCAGGTTCCAGGCTCTGAGCCAGCCCAGAGTCCAATGCGGGGCTCAAACTCCTGAACCCTGAGATCATGTCCTGAGCCAAAGTCAGACACTTTACCGACTGAGCCACCCAGGCGGCCCCAGTGATGACGATTAAAGAGTGCACTCGTTGTGATGAGCACTGGGCGTTGTTTGCAAGTGTTGAATCACTTAAATTGTACACCTGAAATTAATATTCACCATATGTGAACTACTGGAATTTAAATAAAAACTTATAAAGTAAAAAATAAAATTATGAGTCAAGATGTATTTTTTTTAACATGTGGGGGTTTTTTCTTTGTTTTGTTTTGTTTTAATTCTCTGCCTGGCTTTTATGTAGGCTCCTTCTTTCTCGACGTCCAGCTTTTCAGTTACACAGCTTCACCTCTCACTCTACTAGCACACAGTGTCACACACTGTTCCAGCATGAGCACCCCCCACCTTCCCTACCCCCACGTTGCTGAAGCTGTGACCATCCCCCTGGCGGCAGCATGCCCTTCTCTCTCAGAGCTTCAAGCCACAGAGCTATCACCTCCCCGAACAGAATTATCTTCTTTCTCTTCTTTGCCTGGTGAAATCCTATTCATCCTTCACATCCCAGCTGAGGCATGACTGCCACCGTGACACCTCAGTCACTAAACGTCATTCCTCCTTGATGTTACCACATCTGCCCCCACCTCCATTGCAGCGCTAACATAGCACCCAGCTGTTTCTTTATGTGATTATCCGTCCAAAGAGGAAGTTATTTTTCAAGCATTTAGGATGGTTCCTGACAAAGAAATCACTGATGGATTAATGAAGCAATTAATAGCCTACTCCTCTGATAGAACTGTTTTTCAGAAAGCACCAATTGAGTAGTCGGATGACCTAAACTTGCCATTTTAAGCCATCCTTGTAGCTCAGTGATGAAGCTGACGTAAAGGATAAAAGTCTGGATGCGTATCTGTTACTTGAAGAAGCCTCAGAGGTCGTAGAAAATATAAGACAGCTTCTCCTCTACAGACCTCCAATTTGCTCTATAACCTGATTTAATCAAGGGCACGCACTCAGTCTAGAAGACAGAGCGAGCCACCCTGCACTGGATTCAGTTCAATGAGAGCAGCATGCAGGGACTGCCCTCATCACCTCTAACCTGCACCAATCATTACCCAGAGGCAAGAGAGAAACTCAAGTCTTCATTGGTCCTTGGCAAACACTACTGAACACTCCAAATAACCCCACCCTGCATTCAATCATTAACTGGTGAAGTCCTAAGCACTGACACTTGGAAAGGGTCTAGCAATCACCTCTTCTGACTTACCCCCAAAGGAGGAACCTTCTCTATTATATTTGGAGCAAATGGTCACCAATATCTGCTTAAATACATCTACAGCCAGGAAGCTCCTTACTCTGTGAGGTATCTATGAACCTCTGCTGAGCAACTATACAGATTAATGAGCAAATACACATAAAGCACATAGTACCCGGCACAAAGTAATTGTTCAAACAATTTGAGTTACTGACATTTTTAATCATTATCAACTTTCAAATCCTTGGGGTTTTTTGGCTGACAATTCCTTCTTTTTTTTTAAGTTTTTAAATTTATTTTGAGAGAGAGAGAAAGAGGGTGAGTGGGGAGGGGCCAAGAGAGAAGAGAGAGAATCCCAAGCAGGCTCCATGCTGTCAGTGCAGAGCCTGACGTGGGGCTCGATCCCACAAACTGTGAGATCATGACCTGAGCTGAAATCAAGTCGGATGCTTAGCTGACTGAGCCACCCAGGCACCCTGACAATTCCTTCTTTTAATATAAACAATGTACAAGTGAGCAAAACGTTATGTCTAGTACACTTGGTTTATACAAAATATAAAGAATCCTACACATATGTATGATGATGTGTATGAGTTTGTGTTACTATGCTTACAAAGCTTCTTGAAGGACTCCCTAGCTGCCACTGCAGATGATGCCCACCGTGAGAATGCGAATGCCCATGCCAAAGATGCGGTCTGTAGTCCTTTGATGCCAGAAAGCTCCTGGGCTCTGTGCCATAGGTGAGATGAAAAGCCCTCCACCCACTCTTAGGCTGTACAATATCACTTGGAGCTGGAAGCAATATGCTATATCCAGAGCCCTACAAAATCCATCATTCATCTAAGCCAATCCAAGATGCTGGGTAGGGTGTCATCTTCCCATCTCCAACCTTTCCAAAGCTCAGCTACTAACTTCACTTGGAAAAAATGAGTACACACAAAATATTTTCACAAGAGTAAGTAACTATTTCTGTATCAGTAAATTTAGAAATTACCTAAAGGGCATGGTGTCTTCAGAGATCCAGCTCTGACTAGAACATAAACACCTTCCAGCAATGTGATGTAGAGCAGTTTAGCTACTGAGAGCTATGGCTGTCAAACATACACTTTTCTAATTATGAGCAAAGCTCTGTAATTATAAAACCAACTACCCCAGTCCTGTAGTTTCCCTAAGTAAAGAACTCTTTCTGCTGAAGGTGTGTTCGAGTCTCCAGCTCATGCAGATACACTTGCAGCTTTGAAATGACAGGTTGCTTTTGCCTTCACCTTCTACCATTGCCATTCAGGTTTCAAAGATCTAAACCCTAAGACAGAAGAGTCACGTTTCAGTCAGAACTTATATCCTGGGTATTCATGTTCTCTTCCCCAGGAATTTCTGCAAGAAGCCTGCGAATGAAATCTTAGCTTGGCTACCCAGTCATCTCATACGTATTCATTAGTTCATCATATAACATTTTGAGTACCTGTTTTACATAAGCCATAATATACTCTTCACTATTGCCTCTCCTGGATATATTTCAACTCATGGAATACAGAAATGTGGAAAATCATGCACAGTTCCCCTCCCACCAACTTCATTAACATTCTGTTTTGCTTATTTTTAATTATCATAATTTTTTTTTTCTGAATTTAAGATAGAAATAAATGCAAAGGCCAAATAACAGTATGTTACTGTTATTTAAGAGAAAAAGACTATACATAAATATATTCTCATAGAGACATGAAATATTTCTAGAAGAAACTGATGTTCGTGATGCCTCTGAGGAGAGAAGGTAGGTAGCTTAGCGATAAGGTAAAATCCTAGGTGATGAGACAAAAACAACGCAAAATCCTGTTTCTGTCCTGGGATCCTGAAGAAGCAAATTTTGAAAAGCAAATACATGCTTACCATTTTATGTTCTTCTACGCTTTTTCAATCTTGAACGATGTTCATGTGTTGAGAATTCAGAAAAATCATAAATATTGCACAATACTGACCTAATCTTAGTAAATTTATAATTAACTTTTGAATAAAAAATTCTGAGGTCAGCTCTTAGTTGACCTAGAGATTCTTAGATTTTTTTTTTGTCTCCTATCATTAACAAAAACCCCCAAGCCCTATCTCCCAGCCCACCAAAGAAATTACCAATTCCTCACTTATGGTAAATAAGTAAGTATATTACTTTCCTATTGCCAATATAAAAAATTACCACAAACTTCATGTCTTAAAACAACACAAATTTATTTTCTTATAGTCCTGGAGGTCAGAAATCTGGCATGGGTCTCACAGAGCTAAAATCAAAATGTAGCAGGGCTGCAATTCTTTCTTGAGGTTATAGAAGAAGGATCCATTTCTTTGTCTTTTACAGCTTCTAGAAGGTAGTCACAATTCTAGGCTTGTGGTTCTTTCCATCTGTAAAGACTGTAATGGCTGGTCAAATCTTTCTCCTATTTTATGATTCTAATGCCCTTCTGACTCCCAATTCCACTTTCACACTGGGTCCTCCCAAATAACTCACGATAGTCTCCGAATTTTAAGGTCAGCGCATTAGAAATCTTGATTCCACCTGCAACCTTAATTCACCCTTGCCATGTAACATAACATATCCACAGCCTTCAAGATTAGGGCATAAACATCTGTGGGTGGGCACTATTCTGCCTACCACAGTAAGTAGATTACATAGATACATACATACATCCATACATTACATACATAGAGGTTCTGAAGAGATATGGCTTCTTCCATAGGATGGCTTTTTACATTAGAAAACATAACATTCAAAATCCTTGTCTGAAATAAGTGCTTTTGGATTCCTTTGGCACTGTTGGGAACCATTCCAAGACATATAAGGAAGTAGTTGTGACAGTCTCTAAATATATGCTCTGCAGCCTGACTTCCTGGTCCCAAATCCCAGGTCTACCCCTCACACTGTATGACTTGTACCTCAGTTTCCTCATTCATAGAATGAAGTTAGTATTTAGTACCTATATCACAGGGTTGTTATGAGGCTTAAATGAGTTACTAACATTTAGAAAAGTGCCGCACATAATAAGTAATCAATACATGCGACTTAGTTTGACTTGATTCACACCTGCATGACTCAGCGTGCCCACAAAAGAATCCCTCCCAGGACACAGAAATGGTCAGCCCCAAATCCTGTCTCTGTCCTAGGACCACTGAGAAGAAAATATTGATAATATTTTAAAATCCACCTTTAAAATCCACTGCCATCTAGTTTTTTTACCTTTGACTTACCAAACTGAAAGTTAAAATAACAGCCTATCCAGTAAAACATCAGGTAAGAACCTGGTAAGCCTACTGGTTTTCTGCTATGGGTTATATGGATTGAGACAGTCTTTGACCTTAAGGAAATTGCCATGCAATGGGTAGGCAGTACAAACAAAGACAGAGAATAATTAAACAAATTTAACAAAAAGATACATTTCTACAGTCTCAGAAAACTCGGATCTAATAAAGCGAAGGAAGTGACTCTCCATTTTGTTCTGTTTGCTCCCAATGTCCCAAGTCTGAAAACTCTGTATAGCAATTCTCATAGCTAACACCAAGGAAATAGAACACACGTGTCATTTAAGGTACCAACTTTGGAACTATAGCCACTCGGTGGGACCACACTACCTATCACCAGTCCTTTAGAAAACTTTTCCTCTAGTTTCTAGGGATTGTTTCTGGGAAATAGCTAAAAAGATAGCTAATTCATCCCTCTTCATCCCTCTGGATCGATCATGCCAAAGGATTACCCAGTGCACAAAGCTCAAAGACAATTACAGGAGCACATGGTATCTTAGTCCAACAACTAAACAGTACTTAAAACATAAAGATTACACTGAAAACCCTTTGGAGTTTTGTGATTAGAATGTTGTAACGGCCTATCCTCATTCCTGCAAAATTACTGCCAAATTTGAATCAGTAAATCTATTTATTCTCCTTTCAAGTATTTTGGCAGCCACTCCATCATATAATTTAAAGCACTAAGAAAACTGACGATACCTGAATGTCAACACCATGGAAAAGGAGTGCATACTTGATAGTCTGTACTTCATCGTGATTATCAAATGAAATTCAATTTTATATTATCAAAGACGGCAATTTCTCTCAATGTGATAAGCTATATAATTAATGATCTCAGGAGAAATTAAATACTAGCCTGCTAAGTATACAATTAAATCCAGTCTTCAGCCATTCCATACTTTTCATTACCCCTATGGAAATGTTCTGGACTAGCAGCCTTTTAAGTTTTCTATATGGAAGATGAAATTTCGTTCAGTGGGAATAATACAGCCAGAATCTATACAACCAGAATATAAAACGGTTTAGTGAGATTTGTCTGTAGCTCCCATTTACAAATATCAAAGTTATAAAGCATTTTGGCTGGTAATGTCACATTTACTGGGATTTAGGTTAATCAGATTATAAGCACTTCTAAGTGAACAACATCTTTTTCTCTTTGCTCAGAAATTGTCCAACATCTCTGGTTCAGTGAGGAGAGAAGAAAAGCTTTGTCAAAGAGGCTGAGAATCTAAACCAAATAAGATGCTATGTGACCACAGTAGAAGTCCTCATGCTGACTGTTTTATTTTTTTTTTCTTTTAATTTGGGTCCATTTATTTGGTCAAAGTGAGTTTTTGGTGAGATTAAAAAATAAATAAATAAATCACACCTGAATTTCTGCATTCATTAAGAAGGAATTAAGCGTCACCCATTAAGTGTCAGGCACTGTTCTAAGAACTGGGTATACGTACCTAAGGGACACGTCCAAAGAAAGGCATCATCAGGATTCCAAAGGTTGGGCAATGGCTAAAAGTGAGTGCTTGAGAGTAGCTGAAATGTCTGTTGAACAAAAGAGAAGAAGTGCCGTATTCCAGGAGTACGGTCCAGCCAACCAATTTTTTAAAAGAACTGCCATTAAAAATAATTGTAAATTAATCACAAAACTGAAGACAAGGCAAAGATGTACAGCACACAAGACAAGGCCAAAAAGAAAACGGAGAGAAATCGGTCTGCAAATACAAAATAAAGCATGGGCACAAAGAAACCCAGAGTAGAAACTTCTAGGGGTGAATGAGAATCTTTGGAGAAGTAAATCTGATGATTTTGACTATGTCCATCTCATCTGGCTGTGTTTATAAAAAGGGGGAAAAAATGATGAACTCGGGATTGTTTCCCCTCATGCTGCAATCAATAGAAACTTCCTTTTCGCAATGAGACTTTAAACAATTAGGGAAACATTTTGGTTTCCAGCTAATGGATTTCATAGTGATTGCCATTGCAGGAAAAGCACTTCATCCAATTGTAGGCATGCCAGAGGTGGAAGAGAGGGAGGCAGAAGACGCATAAACTGCACTAAAGGCCCTCACAGCTGGCTTTGAGTCACTGAGAAAATAATATCCTTCCTCTAATAATCCCTTAAAGACTTGGGTCTGCTTTTGTGCACGATGAGAATGTGCTGGCCTAAGAACAACTGTTGTTTCAGCACTTGAACATCAGGGACCTAGATGTTCTATTTACTGTACCGATGCCAGGCATTCCTAAGTAATATGTGAGCTGACCTTGAGAAAATATACATATAGTGGAGGTTCAAATACTTACATACCAGTATCTAGTTAATGGCATATTCAATCCTCCCACATTTTTTCCTAATGCTCATCATCCTAGGGTCTCTAAGTATTTTCTGATTCCCTGGCTCTTCACCAGAGCAAAGTTGGGCAGAGAAAGGAAAAATACCCTGGGTCACCCACACTTGCACTGTAAGTAATCTGTTAAATTTGGGGCCTGCTTTTCCAGAATTAACCCTCACATCTGCTTGCACCGGTGCCATATTATTTTAAATACATTCAACTTATGGCCTTGCTTTATGTATGCATCAATATTTCAACTGACCTACAAATGTCGGCATATAAAAATTTGCTATTATAAATACTGATGTCAATATGATATAGGAGGATGATAATTAAGCTTGGATAATTTTATGAATTAAAGATAATTGGCATTGAACCAATAAGGCACATTTATGCATTATGTATTTGCTAAATTAATTTCTTGCCTACTTTCTTAACATAATATTCAAGTGCCCTATTGATTTTGTGTTATGAGATTATGCCATTTGTTGTGTGAACAAACTGTACTTTTATTTTTTTATGTAAAATTCACATTTTATTGAAATAAACTCTACAAAATTGATTTTCTTCACCAAAAATAACAGCAATATTTTCTGTATTATTCCTAGATACACCACAAAACACTTGTTTTTGTAGGTTTTCCAGGTTTTGCTTATAAATCAAGATGAGGCAGTAGATACAGTCGTGAAAAAGATAGAGGAAAACAGAAAAATCAGTTGTCCATGGCCAGTATCCATGGCCTCTGATCTTGACCATGAAATAGAGGTGTTCAACAAACACCTGATAAAAAGCTTATGAAGATGTAGGCTCAACAAGGACTACAAACAGCAACAACCTAATGTGCACCAACAATGGCAGGCTCGCCCATTCAAACTGTAACTGTAACTTGTTCCTTTAGGTTCATTTGATAAAGACAAAATCTACACTGAAATCCTTGCTTGGCAAGCTCACCTGTTTTCCATTCTCTCTATATGTATCTCTCTCTGGCTGTCTGGTAACTCTCTTAACTGTCCATTACAGATTTTTAACAAACTTCACACTCCAGGTCACTTGTGAGCTTCATTGTAACATTTTATACACTGTATTCCTTTCTCCCACACCTCTTCAAAATCTATTTCTTCCAAGAACTGATAACTCAATACCTGACAACTGGATCCAGTGATAATAAATGCTGTGACTAAAATGACCTCACTAAAACAATTCCAAAGCACGATTTGCAGAGATCACACAGGAGTGTAATGTGGCACTTTCAATGCTATCTTCTGGAAGAACAGTTATGTCTCCAAAGCATAAGAGTTCCAACAGGGGCCATTTAAGTAGGCAGATCATCAGTGACTAATGGACTCAATGAGAGGTTGACGGGTCAAGATATTCAGTGATTAAGTGGCCTACATACATGTGACAGCTTTTCATAAGATGTTTTCAAATTTCTTACAGATTTTTCCAAATATCAAACATAAGAGAGAGCCTACTTTAAAAGTCTCCTAGGTATTTTCAATGGTGTCTGAGTTATCTGTAGGCAGCTCTGACTTCGTTGTATAGAGTTTGATATAGGTGTCCACCATTAAATCCAGGTCATGTTTTATGTCAAAATTTATGTTAAGCAAAGCCAAGATACTTGATATTTGATCTGTCAAAATGTTCCTCAGGTACGCTTTGAGATGCTTTTGCCCATTTTCATAGCATTCATTCTCAACCTTCATCACAGGAAGAATATATAGGACTTTCGGCAATGCATAAACATTAGGAAAAAACTTGATGTCTTGCAGATGCAGGGCTCCATAAATGGTGGATGGAAGCTCCATATCTTTCCCTCTGTTTCCACCTGATTCTCCAACAAAGCAGCTCAGCTGAGAGTGTGTCGGGGTTGGGTAAGTCACTCCTGTATATGCCAGCATGGTGCCCCTCCGATGTATTAAATTTGAGCTGTCCCATGACAGAGGGTACCAGAGATAAGCATTTAAGAGCTCTGAAGTGCTGTTCTGAGAATGTACCTTTCAGTTCCTGAATAATGCGTTCCACTGTTGGGACATTTAGAGTTTCTTATAGTAAGGTAGAGTTACTTTATAGTAACTCTCTCAGAGGTTAGCTGCGATTCCACATTACCTTGCTGGGCTCTGCGGAACTTCCCAGGGAGTTTCAGCTGAATATCAAGTTTAGTTGCCAAATTTGTGGCTTCAGCAGACCAAAATTCATGATCAACTTCAATATTTTCCATCACTTCATTTAGTGAATACAGCACTGCAACCAAGCTACCGGCGGCAAAGAAGACATTGGAGGTTTGCCCTCGAGATTTTTCCCAAAGGCTCTTGTAAAAGATAGAACATTTTTAAGAACAACAATGGTAACAATGAAATCAAAATCTGTTACTGTGCTACAGAGTACAAATGCTCAACCAGCTAAACAGTTATTCCATCTAATGTTTGTATCACTATACCGTCTAAACTATACCATAAAACAAGTGCTTATAGGAGGTCTTTTAAAATTTCAAAACCATTATGCCTGCCAGTCCACTAAGAATGGCAAATTTCCCTCATTTCTTTACCTTTTTCCTCACTGCTCTGAAAGAGGACAGAAATGAGACTGTCAAGCTCTAAAAGCAGTTGTAGAGTTCGATGGAAGGAAGAAAGGACTTCCTCAATTGTTCCTAATACAACAGATACTCCCACAACAGGCACGGATTTTGCCAACCATGTATTTAAGGGACAGGCAGAGCAAAGTGTGTAGACAGCTTGGGGATATTTCTCTAAAGTCCAGAAGCAACAACTTCTATTTTGGAAGAAAATCCATTGGACACGGCGTTAAGCCTGGCCATGACAACATTCCACGTTCAGTCCCCACTTCTCAATTACCGCGGTGTGAAATTTCACAGCCAAACTTTCTGGATCAGCTTCCTGAGGCACGAAGGCCATAGAGTCCTCTCTCAGGTTATGAGACTCCTCAACCAAGCTCACCAACACAGGCAAGTGTTCTTCCTCTGCTATGTCCACTACATCATCAGTGATGATGGAAAGAAGTGGGAGTCTCTCATTTCCCTGAGGGTTTCCTCCCGAACACAGCTCTCACAGACCTCTAGCATCTGCCTCTGCTGTGTTTTCGAGCGGAACAATGCGTTAACTGCTGTTGTCTCAAAGAGCTTTCTTGAACCTCTTCTCCGGAATTTACACCGCATGCCAGCAGTGCTTGAAAGTTACCAGAAGTAAAGAGACCCTCTGGGGGCTCATCAGTTTCATGTCTGTCCAGAGGTATGTCTTGTTTTCCTACAAGAATCAAGATTTCACATAAAGATTTGAAGTACTCTTTGTTTTCTTTCTCTTCAAGGGTTAAAGGTAAAATGTCTTCATCCTGGTCTTTACCCCCTTCTTCTGCACTGGGGTTCTGAGCATTGCTGTTGTTTATTTTTTTATGTTTTTGTTCCTGTTCGGAAGTTTCATCCATTTTTTTCTGTATCAGAGTCTCAGGACCCAATTGAGTCTTCACTCAATTCTTTCATTCATTTTCTCTGTCTACTATGATAGACACAAATGACTATCAAATGACTGGTCAAATGACTGGTAAGATCAAATATTGTTGATATCGCATTATCTCAAAGAACTGTCCTGTAAGGCCTCTCCCAATGACTTCACAAGTATCTGCCTCAATTAATTTTGACAAATAAAATAACCCAATCATTCTTGAGTTTGCCGATGCCTCTGCAAAATGCACAGTTCTACAGATCATAGAGGTCTCAAAGTGTTTGGCACGTAATCAGTAATGTCTATTTAGTGAATCGGGTGTTTTATCTTCTAAGTCTGCTCTCCTGCAATTCTCCACCCACTTCTGGCATCTGGAAGCATCCCGCGGGAACCTGGAGAAAGCCAGGTCTCACTGAGCGCTCTCCCTCGTGCAGTGGGGACAGTGCAGAAGTTTGGCCTCAGGGGAGAGGCCAGGCTGGCTGGCTCAGCAAGGGGGCAGGGGGCGGGGGGGGGGGGGGGCGCGGGCGAGAACTAAACTGTACTTTTAATTATAGTGTAAGAACTTCTGTAGCGTGAAATTAAGTTATGAAAAGCAAAATGTAAGATACAATTCCCTTTTAGGATATTCTATCACTTAGGAGTAGTTTTAGCTGCAAGTAACAGAAAACCCGACTGGTGGGCTTAAGCCACAGGGACATTACTTAACAAAAAGACCAGAGAAAAGCCATCCCAACATTGAATCAGTGGCTCAATGATGTCATCAGGATGCAGGCTCCTTCAAATTTTCTGCTCCACCATCCTTAGTATGTATTTAATATTTTTCCTCAAGGTCTAAGATAAGTATCACAGCACCCTGTTTTCAACAACAATAGGATTTTCCTAGTGTATTACCTAAAGATTATTTCCCAGAACAGGTTCATATGCTCATCCAAACAAGTCACTGGCAAGGAGCAACAAGACTATCATAAGTGCTTTTACACCAAACGTGATTTGTACCTGGAGCTGGGTACACTGGCATAGAAGTAAGCAAGCAATAGAGTCCGTTCCATGTGTGACACCTCTGAAGCCAAGCACGTAATGGAGATCCTACCAGGTAAGTAAATGGTGATATTCTGAGTCTTGCACACTAGAGTCAAAGCTGAAGAGAAAATATGCTTATTGGCTTTGGCACTGGATCATCCCCCACTGAATTACCTCTAAGTCCACAGGTCCTCTCCTGAATGGACAGACACCGCCTCTAATGTCAATAGTAAGAAACAAGTGCCACTGTCTACTATCCCCAGCTGGGATCCGGCAAGGACGAGAGGGGAAACAAAGAGACAAGGAGTGGAGAGCATCTTCATGTCTGCAGATGGAAACTAAAAAAAAACTATGAAACCTTAGGTCTAAAAGTTTTGCCAAGAAACCCAGATAACATTTTCTTCTACTAACCCTGCTGGGAAAACTATAGGAGCTTTGAATAAGGGTCAGAACACTGCTTCAACTCCAAGATGAAGGAGCTTAGGAACAATGACTACCCTCATCACCATAAATCATCTTTGTGACATTACGTCTCTTTTAAAATAGGAAGTAAGGGGTCAAATTTGTGGGTTAAATGATGACCCCTACTAATTATACATGTACTGCAAAATAATTCAAAAACTGCTTTAGGGACACCTGCATGGCTCACTCTGTTTAGCATCCAACTCTTGGTTTTGGCTCAGGTCATGATCTCACGGTTCATGAGTTTGAGCCCTGCATCAAGCTCTGGGCTGACAGCTTGGAGCCTGCTTGGGATTCTCTCTCTCCCTCTCTCTCTGATCCTCTCTTGTGTGCTCTTTCTTTCTCTCTCTCAAAAATAAATAAATAAACTTTAAAAAACTACTTTAGAGCATAAGCCTGGCAATTTAGCTTATTAAGAAAGAACTTTCCAGATTTGCAATCAGAATGTACTAAAGAGGGAAAAAAACAAAATATGAAATTAAAGCCATAATCAGCTTAAGTGGAAACAATAGTATCTGTTCATGATTGCCATTCCCATCATCAGCTGAATTAGCAAAAGTCCTGGACTGCATGACTCCAAGCTTCAAATGACTTAGGACTGATACTCAGCAGTGCCTTGTAGTGGAAGGAGACAGCTCATTCACTGAGGTGGCCAGCAGTGAGCCTTTAGGAAAGCTGCTTAAACTTTATGGGTCTTGGTTTCCTTATCTATAAAATTATAAAAAATAAAGTCTGTGCTACAGGGATGGAATGGAAACAAGGCAAATTAAACAAAGGATGCTCATTTATTATCATACTGATATATCAAGTTACGTTCTTTTTAGAAACATCTTAAATATATGGGTCACTAAATAAAACAAATACATGGGAGGGGTGTCTGGGTGGCTCAGTGGTTAAGTGTCTGACTTCAGCTCAGATCATGACCTCACGGCTCGTGGGTTTGAGCCCATGTCAGTCTCTGTGCTGACAGCTCGGAGCCTGGAGGCTGCTTCAAATTCTGTGTGTGTTGTCTCTCTCTGCCCCTCCCCCACTCAAAATTAAATAAAACATTAAAAATTAAAAAAAAAACAACCAAATATATGGGGAATGAAAGGCCCAGAGAAGGATCTTCGTTTGACACACTGTTGTGCCAATTTATTTTTTCCAATGTAGTGGTTTTAATCCAGACTATCACAGGATTCCATAGGAGCTGTTAGCTACAAATTATAGATATTTCATATATTTCAAGAAACTGAAAAGTGAAAATGACATGAAATCCCAATGCAAGTCTAAAGCCAAATGTGGTTAGAAAATTTTTGACATTAAGCCTGCTTTTCAAAATAAATCTCTGAAATTTAAAAAAATGCTTAGGAATTTATACATTAAACCATTTGGCATTTCATTTTCTTGTCCTTTTAATATAATATCAACCAGGATATAATCGATACATGGTAGGAAAAAATGAACAAATATCTCTTCCCATCTTCTATGTCACTGTTACTTTCTAACTTTGTCTTTATCTCAATTTTTGTCTCTGTTAACATGCAACCACACACACACACACACACACACACACACACACACACACACATATCTGGGCTAAGGAGCCAGGCACTGATTTAGAGAGGGAAGGCCAGGGGAGTGCCTGGCTGGCTCAGTCGGTAAAATGTGTGACTTTTGATCTAGGGGTTGTAGGTTTGAGCCCCACACTGGGTGTAGAGATTACTTAAAAAAAAGAGAGAGAGAAGGAAGGCTGGGATCCAGATCAACACTAACAGAGGTGAGCTCCAAAGCAATCCATCGACAATTACCTCTCTACCGTTAAAGCCTCGTCATGTGTACATGTATGTGTGTGTCAGCAATATGCTCTCATTTTCCTACTTTCCTCCTTACGTGTTACCCCAAGTGTTCATTTTAGTCTGCAAGAGACAGGCAGGTAGGGAGGGAAGATAATTTCCAATATAATTACCCACTTCTAGTGCCACCATAGCTGAACACTGTGGCTGGTTTATGGCTCTGGTTGGTAATTTACATATCACTTTCCTCCTCTCAAAGCTGATACGTGTTTTCTAAGCAACTATTTCACTTCTTATTATCTGCAACTGATCCTTAACAGATACTTTCAGAATCAAATTTTTATTTTCCTCTATTTTTAATGATAAACCACCTATGGTTCTACTTTTTTGACTTTTTTTTTCAACTTTCTGCTTTTTTCCTGATAAAAGGCATGAATTCCTTAATAAAATTCATTTTCTCATTCCAAAAATGTTTTAAATGTTTATTTATTTTTGAGAAGGAGAGAGACAGAGCACGACTGGGGGAGGGGCAGAGAGACAAGAAAACACTGAATCTGAAGCAGACTCCAGGCTCTGAGCCGTCAGCACAGAGCCCAACGCGGGACTCGAACTCACAAACTATGAGATCATGACCCGAGCCGAAGTCAGACGCTTAACCAACTGAGCCACCCAGACGCCCCTCTCATTCTCATTCTTAAACATTATGTGTACATTCACATTCTTAAATATTATGTGGGGCTACCTCTTCCCTGTTGACTCCAAATTAGATTTTTTTATGAGGCATGTCCCCATTAGATATGCACCCTTGAGAATAGATGGGTGCCCAAGTCTGCAATGCATACAAGAAAAATAATTAGAGAGAAAGTTATTATATACTTTTTCTTAGGATCCTAGGACTTTATATTAGGAAGGCAATAGGTTCATCTACTTTGTAGAACACTTACACTTTCCTTTCCTCCTGTCACACACACCCAAATCTATAACACATTAGAGTAAATGGGGAAGATCAAAAGACATGTTTAGAGTATTGAAGACAATGTAAATCATCCACAAAAGACAACTGATCCTGAATTATAGATGGTTCTATTGTTCTAAATAGTCATACCCTCCAAGTGATGTTTTTCTGATGAGATGAAATGTAAAGAGGAGAAAATGCATTTCTTCCCCCCACCCTCCCTCCCTCCCTCTCTCTCTCTTTTCTTCATTTAGAAAAAGAAGGAAGCCACGTAGTACTCCATTGTGTATATAAACCACAATTTTTTTATCCATTCATCAGTTGATGGACATTTAGGCTCTTTCCATAATTTGGCTATTGTTGAGAGTGCTGCTATAAACATTGGGGTACAAGTGCCCCTATGCATCAGCACTCCTGTATCCCTTGGGTAAATTCCTAGCAGTGCTATTGCTGGGTCATAGGGTAGGTGGATCCTGAGAAACTTAACAGAAACCCATGGGGGAGGGGAAGGAAAAAAAAGGGGGGGGTTAGAGTGGAAGAGAGCCAAAGCATAAGAGACTCTTAAAAACTGAGAACAAACTGAGGGTTGATGGGGGGTGGGAGGGAGGGAAAAGTGGGTGATGGGTATTGAGGAGGGCACCTTTTGGGATGAGCACTGGGTGTTGTATGGAAACCAATTTGACAATAAACTTCATATATTGAAAAAAAAAAAAGAAAAAGAAAAAGAAGGAAGCAAAGAAGTTTGTCAACAGACTGAATTTCTTCAGGAGATTCTTTTTAAAGGTAATGAGACTGTTTCAGATGCTCCCGAAAGGACAAAATGGGAGAACCTTTGGCTCACACCCACTTTCCCCAGCCACTGCCTTTGATTCTATGAGAAGAGACTTTTCAACCCTACAACCTGCATCAAGCACCTATTCTGTGCCAGACCCTGAGCTAGGGCTTGGGAAGAATAATACACAGTCATGTGTCTAATAATTTCCCAGTTTGGAAGGAGAAACAAACACATGGAATAATAATTAAAATACCACGTGCTGAGAAGCATACTAGATAGAGGTACAGGCAAAGTATTCAGGGCTCATAGAAAGTTCTTTCAGCTGAAGTCAGGGAAGGCTTCCCAGAGGCAGTGGCACATTACAGAGAATAAAGAATGAAATCTGTACCAACAAGTCCTAGTTCTCCCTCCTAGTTTCCCCAGAATAATTCTGCAGAAAGCAGCCCAACAGCATATTTCTTTAGGATGAATCATGTTGCTGGGCAACTACCACCCCTAACAGCATTTCTAAGAAAAGCAATTAACTAGCAATTTTCCTTTATTATTTCGCACACCCACATAATTAAATATTCTTAACGTACTCATTTCATAGTGCTTTATGCAGAATGATAACACTATCTACTGTATACTAATGACAATATAATTAGGCACCAGTTTCACATGCTTTGATGTATTCTTTCAAAAAATTATCCTAAAATACAAGTTTAATGTGAGGTTAAGAGTGCACTAAGTCTTTTCTAAGACACCACTGCTTGTCTTTATTTCACACAGGGAAATATCTTGAAGTCTTGCTTAGATTACTCTGGTTTTCAAGGAAAACTTAAAGGTCTATATGAATATATTTAAAATGTCACTGGTTCCTCAAAATCACTCCCAAGATTTCTGTCAGTTTTCTCATTTTGCTTTCAAATATGATTACTGTCATTGTGATGTATTTATTATACCATATAAACATGCACACATATATAAACATATACACATGCCTACCTATGTATAAAACTTTGCATGTGTTATATTTTATATATACAAGCATATACATATGTGGTTATATATATGACACACATATATGTAAATTAAAAGCCCCTTAAGCTTGCCTCAAATCTCATCTCTATGTCTTACAAATATCAAAAGTTATTCTTCCTCAATCCCTTTCATGAAGTCTTTGTGGGTCAAGCTAAAAACGTTAACTCTAGATATGGTTTCCTTAGAGTTACGTACTATGAGACACATCCTGACTCTTCCATTGTACCCCATATGTATGATTTTAAATTCACTTTTCTCAAGTAAGGAGGAGTATATTTATTTCCTTTACCTTCACCATCATTTATGCAGTTTCAGGCTGTGTGGGAACCGAGTTCAGAGTTGCAGAGCAAGACTTTCAATAAAACAAACTGGCCCCCATTGATAATTATGCACATAGCTTGGCCCTTTCTATCCTAACCTCTCCTAGGAGAGTTTCCTTTGAAGGTTATAACCTCCTGGTGGACCAAAACCAATTCTTGGTATGCTCAATGTTTCAAGAGATGACTTAACATTTCCAGCAATAATATTTCAGTTATATTTAACATTCTTGTTTTCAATGCATTTTTGCCTCCTACTCATGCCCACAGAAGTTTACGTTATCAGGTAAAGGAATTTAAGATACAAACCCCTTAAAAGTCGGGAGATAAGCTTTAATAGCTATATTTAAAAGCTGTCTTACAATAACTTCCAAACCAGGGCACCCGGTGGCTCAGTCAGTTAAGCATTTGACTTCGGCTCAAGTCATGATCTAGAGGTTCGTGAGTTCGAGCCGCATGTCAGGCTCTGTGCTGAAAGCTGAGTTTGGAGCCTACTTCAGATTCTGTGTCTCCCTCTCTCTCTGCCCCTCTCCCACTCGTGCTCTGTCTCTCTCTCTCAAAAATAACTTAAAAAAAAAACATTAAAAAAAGTTCAAAAAAACCCAAAACTTCCAAACCATGAAATGGTTGACATGGTTAACTTTGGAGGAAAGCAAAACCAAGGGTTTGCCTCAGGTGAGTCAATCTTTGGTAGGACTCAGACCAAAGTCTCTCTGATTCCTCACTCATCAAAACACACTGCCTCTGTCCTCTTCCAATGTATACCTTGTGCACAAAATTACAACTTCTGTGCTGTGTCAAAGCTTATGTACTACTTTCTTCTACTTTGCAGACACTACAAGATCGTTTACTCCACCCTTTTCTTAAGCTGGCTTTGTGCTCAAAAATGCTGGCCAAGGTTGTGCCAAAAACTTTCTGTTGGGTTTTTTTTTATTTGTTTTGTGCACAATTATTATTAAGGTCAACGCATAACTATCAAGCAAGTCATTTATCTGTGCAGTGGCTTAACAAAAATTAGGCTATATCATTCTTTCAATACCTCATTAGTCAGTGCTGCTGATGCTCCTTTGTCATTAACCATAAGCCACCTGGGATTTTCCAGCTCTGCTGTGTATAGTTGGTTGCCTCGCAAGAATAGAGGCACATAAGCATAATTAAGGACCTATTTATTAATGTCATGCAGGAGTGTGGAGTGTACACTTTACAGAACATTTTGTCTTAAGCGAGGAGGTTGGTTTTTCCAAAAGCCTAATTCATATGCTTCCATGATTCTGAACACTAGCAATCTAGCATGAACACTGAGAGATAAGACAAACATCATTTCTAAGAGTACTTTCTCTGTTTCTGTCTCTAAACACTTAGTTGCTTTAAAAAAATAAAAAATTTTATTTTTTTAAGTTTTATTTCTTTATTTTGAGAGAGAGAGAGAGAGCATAAGCAGGGGAGGGGCAGAGAAAGGAAGAAGGAGAATCCCAAGCAGGCTCTGCACTGTCAGCACAGACCCTGATGTAGGGCTCGAACTCATGAACTGTGAGATCATGACCTGAGCCAAAGTCAAGAGTCCGACGCCCAACCAACTGAACCACCCAGGCACCCCTAAAAAAAAAAGAATGTAAAAGGAAGATTATCAAACGAGAAACATCTAGCACCAATCTGAAATCAGAATGGAAGCTTTGGTTTTGTTGAGAAGGATTTCCACATGACAGCTATTAACATTTTAGTGCTCCTCTCCTGCCATCCTTTATCACCAACCACTCCTCAGCTCCTTCACAATAGCCCTTATTTTCTTGCTCTTGTTGCCTCCTTTCCATTTAAGCCCTCGTTGCCAAGAGACACAGTAGAATGGACCATTCTCAAGGTTTACTCCTGTAGAACACTGAGGCTCCAAGAGACGGACAGAGACAGCTTTTTAAATCCAATCTGGGTGGCTTTGTTTTACGACTTTCAGGAGTGGGGAGAATTCACGGATTCATTTTTCTCAGTGGAATGTGTTTGTTCTAAATCTTTTCCTTAAAAGGTTGACATATCTGTAGCTCATCTATACTAGAATTTGGTTTGAGATGGTATTTATAGCATGAAATGATATTCTTAAGCTTAATAGAACAATTGTTCATAATGTTTTACAAAGATGATTATGACTTTCAAGAGTTCTCTCATGTGAGCCAGTTTGGGCTTCTAAATTTTCTTCCTGCCTCCAACTCCTCCCAGAATCATTCTTCTTAAAACACCTCTGATCTCATTCCTCGATGAAAAACTTTAATTGACTCACCATTATTTGTTGCACAAAATCCAAACATCTGAGCAGAGTTCCCAGGGGTCCTTTGAGCTATATTATAGTGCATTGCTTTTACAAAAATAAACTTTCCTTACTTCACACCACAAGGATTGATATGTGTGTGTGTGTGTGTGTGTGTGTGTGTGTGTGTATGTACACAGAGTCATATCACACAATACACACTCGATGGGGTATTGTCATTCATAATACAATACATTCCTGGAATCTATATGATTTATTTTTGCAAAGAACCCATGTTTAATTACATACTTCATTCTGAACCAAGAAACTTATATGAAATAAATTACATGCCGATAGTAATAGGTGAGAAAATAAAGCTAAAAATACATATCCTAAGGACTTCTGGATATAATAAAATCATCCTTCAGGTCAAATACGAAATATGATCAAATACTGTAATTGTAGATCACCTCAGGGACTGATGCAAATATAGCACATATGAGCACTCTAGTCCATAATATTTGTCTAAAATTAATATGCAGACTATAACAAACACTGAAATGCTTTAATTTATACATTGTTTATAATTGCTTAATTCATAATAATAATGTTTATCTAAGAATTTAGAAATATTCAGTTGAGTAATTTGGAGTGCTCCAGTCTCTCTAAGAAAGCTGTCCAAAGAAAACTTAGTGGGTGTCTTTTTCTTTTTACAGTAAATGTCCTTATTGTCGGTAGTATTCAAATTCATTCTAGTTCCTTTAGAAATATTTTTTACAGGCGCCTGGGTGGCTCAGTCAGTTAAGTGTCCAACTTCAGCTCAGGTCATGATCTTGCAGTTAGAGGGTTTGAGTCCCACTTCAGGCTCTGTGCTGACAGCTCAGAGCCTAGAGCCTGCTTCAGATTCTGTGTCTTCCTTTCTCTCTGTCCCTCCCCACTCATGCTCTGTCTCTCTCAAAAACAAACATTTAAAAAAATTTAAATAACAAATTCATTCTAGTTCCTTTAGAAATATTTTTGGACATGTCCATATATTTTCATAGTTGTTATGTTGTTTCCCTTGCTGAAAAGCATTTTTTTTCTTTAAAAAGGATGGTTCCAACATTTCCACATTTCAATGTGTCTTTCTTAGTTTAGTGGAAGCTGGAAGCAAATTGAATAACCACCACAAAAAAAATTTTTTTTAATGGGTTCCATTCGCCATTTTTTGATACTAGTCAGAGAGGAGTAATCTTTAAAGACTCATATATTTACATTTTTCTTTAGTATAGACAATTTAAAAAATTATTTTAAACCATCTCCTATCTCATTAACGGAAGCTCAAAGCATTATTTGTACCTTTAGTGGAACAAAAGAGCCATAGGCCTTTATGATTTCATTAAGTAAGAGTTAGGGAAAGATCAGAACCTTAGCGATGAAAGCTTACCACAATTCAGCTTTAATATCAGAGCCACTTGTTCAACTACCCTTTTTCCTTTACACCTTCGGGAACATCTGTTGCAGGGAGTATGGCCGGAGTCGCAAAAGATGAGTCTGCAGACAAAGTGCAGTTAAGTGAAGGTCCTCATACTCAAGTCCAAACGAGGGCCCGACTCCAGAATGAAGCTTCTTTTTATTAGGATAATTGCTAAAGACTATCTACATAAAGTCAGCTAAGCAAGTGTGTTAATCACTCTAATGGTTTAGCATTTCAAGGCTGAATTTCAAATTAATTGATTTCTAGAACACTAGGAAGGGCCAGGTGTGAAGGAGGAACGTTAATGGCTCTAAGGTGTTCCTTACCAGCTGCAGCCGCTTTCAGCTGTGTAAACATGTCCTAAGGCCTTGCACCCTCTCCAGCCCTTCCCTTTTGAAGCCTTTTCCTTTGATGCTTCTCTCCTGCATCTCCCACAAACACGAGTCAAAAGAACCCAAGGATGAGACAGTAAATTAGTATGACTTTTGAAAGCTGGCAGTATCTAGTGAAGCTGAACTTATGCATATCTTATAACCTAGCATTTCCATGCCTAGGAATATATCCGACTCAAACACATACATATCTGTTCAACAAAGACATGTCCTGTCATGTTCATAGCCAAACTATTCATAAAGGCCAGAGACAGAAATGCCCAAATTCCATCAACAGTAAAACTGATAAATAAATACTGCATTTTTACACATTATTCATAAATGAGAACGACTGGCACGTACATATAACCCAATGATTCTCACTAACGTAATATTGAATGAAATAAGTCCTATCCAAAAGACTACTTTTGGATAGGCAAATAATGTCTTTGGTATGACCAAAACAAGATCAAAGTATAAAAACAGGCAAAAGAAGTCTATGCTGTTGAAGTCAACATCACGGTTATCGTTGGTGGGGAGAGCAGATAGGAGCCTGAACAGAGCACAAGGGGGCTTATGCGATGCTGACAATGTTGTTGTTGCTTTTACTTGAGAGAGAGAGAGAGCAAACAAACAGGGGAAACGGGCAGAGGGAGAGTGAGAGAGAATCTTAAACAGGCTCCACACTCAGTGCACAGCCCAGTGCGGGGCTCAATCTCACGACTGTAGAACTCAATCTCATGGCTATGAGGTCATGAACTAACCTGAAATCAAGAGTTAGATGCTTTACCCACTGAGCCACCCAGGTGCCCCAGTGTTTTGTTTCTTGATCTAAGTGCTGGTTACACAGTTGTGTTTTTATACTGATGCTATGTGTACTTTCCTGATATGTGTATATCTTATTTTGGTAAAGTTTTTTTAAAGGGACCCAGGAAGTCAAAAGCACTTTTCTACATCTACAAAGGGAACATGACCTTTTAAAGATTTTAAGGTTTTCTGAGTATCCCAGTAAGACCAAATGGAAATGTTATTCAAAGGAGGCACAACTCAGCCAAAATTCAATCTAGTCGACTTAGGGTTTTTTTGTTTTTGTCCTTTTTTTTTTTTTTTTAAGAAAAGACAATTAGAACATTGGGAATGAAGGTAAGTTAATATCTCAGTTGCACCAAGTAGTTTAAGGATCACCTTCAACACAGTTCCCATAAAAGGAAGTACTTACAATATACCAGCCCAGTTTTTTAAATCAGATCTAATTCCTATGAAGTAGAAAAATGATGGAGAATTAAACTTCATGGGGAATCTCAAAAGGTCAAGAAAGTGACAGCTTGTCTTCCTCTGGAAATTTGCTGTGGCTTCATCACCATGAAAATATGTATCTCCACCCTCACCATCACTTCCCCCAAATTATTTTTCTTTAACAAGTCAAATACTCAGAAAAAACATTCTTACCAACTATTCTGCCATTGTGACATGGCTGTAAACTATACTTCCCAAGACTAAGACATGATATATTGTAATGATAACAGCTGGACATTTGGAAGAAGTTAGCAAGTGACCAAGCTGATACTTTAAATCTGGACTTTATTCGGATGCCAAATAGCATATTTCTGAGATCACATTATCTTCTTCAAGAGTCAAACATACAATCTCTTTGCTCAGGAAATTCCACAGGGACAAGATATAGAGCAAACCATAAATATTCAAAGAAGAGGATGTGTTGATGGATCTGGTTCTTGCTTACTGAAAAATTAAATACTCAGACCTGGGCAAGAACTCAAGCTTCCTTCTTCATGGGAATAAAGGCAAAGTATCTCTTCTAACTGGTTCCTCTTTATCCTCTTTTTCATTTACTCCTAGAATAGCCAAAGACACAGGACTGCCTGCAACACAACTTGATGTATAGCCCTTTGGAATGTCTTTATTTCACCAAATGATCTCTTTACCATCTAAAAGGACATATGGGCCACACCTGAATATGCAAAATAAATATATGCCTAAAGCATGTCACACTTTTGAGAACACATTCCTCTCAACTCACAGATGCTGAGAGTGTTAAGATTTGGAAAGAATATTTAGATTATTTTTATTAAGGCCTTCATTGAAAAATCAAATTAGGAGACTCGGCTAAGGGCATGTAACTAATTAAAGGTTAAGTTAAGACTAGAATCCAGAATTGCTGATTCTTAGTCTAATACTTTTTTGTGCTATCTCAAAATGTCTTCACTCACAAGAAATTATATGAACGAATTACAATCCAGTTTTGTGGGTTATGCATCGCTACTCAAGCAAAGCCAAGAGTTGTAAGCCACAAGAGGTAAAAATAAAACTTTCTGATCTATGAATGGGACATTCTTCAAGGGGGTACATGGTCTGGTGGAAATGCCCAACTCCACCAACTCACACAGCTGTTGTATCTACATGAACAAGAAGGAAATAAAAAGAAAACAAATGTCTGGCTGCCTCAGTCAGTGGAGCATGTGACCCTTGACCTCAGGGCCATGAGTTCAAGCCCATGTTGGGCCTAGAGCTTACTTTAAAATAAAAAAAAGGAAAACAGAACTCACATGCATGTGCATATACACACATGCTCTCTCCTTTACCCTACTTTATTCCACCCTGACAAGCCACTTACATCCTGAGAATACTGGTGAAGAAATAGATAAGCAACAGACTGTTTTACCAGAGAGAAATGGAGGGATCAAGTCCACCAGAGATGGACTTTGTCAAGGACCTAAAGAGTCAGTACAAAAAGAAAGGAATTCTCATTCATTCTATCATTCAGTCAATACTTTTGTATTTCATGCCTGTCATGTTGAGATATGGTGCTAGTGAGTGAAGACACACAGTGAAAGACACTGGTCCCTGCCCTCAGGATGTGGCAGTTAATTGGGCATACAACAGTTGCCAAGCAGTGTGATAACTGCCACCCATGGTAGAATACAGCAGCTGAGACAAAGGGTTTCCAAGGGTGGAGGTTGGGAGATGTAGGGAAGTAGAGGGGAGGAGAGGATAAGGGGAAGAGTTAATGCTAAGATCCTCCGAAGGGTGACTAGTAAGAACATGAGAAATAGTATCATTTTCTTCTCTGAGGGACTTTCCCACATTCTTACTTGCTCAGTGGTTCTCAACATGTGGCCCCAAGACTAGAAGCATCATTACCTGAGAACTTGTCAGAAATAAATTCTTGGGACCTACCCCAGGACTGCTGAATCAGAAACTTAGGATGGGGTCCCACAATCTGAGTTATAACAAGCCTCCCAAGTAATTGTGATGTGTGCTAAAGTTTGAGGACTATTGTACTAGATCAATCAAGGTGAAGTTAGGTAAATGAAATTCCACAAGGTGTGGTCTGAGAAGTTTTTATGTAAATGTACCATTCTGAAAAATCATTTTGCCAGGCATGTTCTAATTTGTATTTCAGAAAATACAGTTCTCTGTTTATGTTTGGAGCCTGATGTTTCTGAAGTAAATGCTATGCATTTAACCGGAGTCAGGTGTCTTGAATGGGGATCGAAATAGATCAAACTTCAGAAAGCAGAGGAGGGTCCTTATGGAAGGAACCACAGAATATACTGATTCACAGGGACTGCACCTTTGACTCGCTCAGGCTACGTGGTCTCTGATGTTCAGCACCCATTTCTTTCCCTACATCCCCTCTATAGAAAAAGTTTTCTACTTCACCTTTTTTCAAAACATGTAGTTTGTGGGGCGCCTGGGTGGCGCAGTCGGTTAAGTGTCCGACTTCAGCCAGGTCACGATCTCGCGGTCCGTGAGTTCGAGCCCCGCGTCAGGCTCTGGGCTGATGGCTCGGAGCCTGGAGCCTGTTTCCGATTCTGTGTCTCCCTCTCTCTCTCTGCCCCTCCCCCGTTCATGCTCTGTCTCTCTCTGTCCCAAAAATAAATTAAAAACGTTGAAAAAAAAAAATTAAAAAAAAAAAAACATGTAGTTTGCTATATGTCCACTCTTCTCCTTAACTCTGTATGACCATAGAGATCCAGGATCTATTACATTTAGCTACATTCTCTAAGTTCCTAGACTTTATGCCTTTTGGCTAAAATTCTTAAGAGAAAAAAATGTGTCCAAGTTTGGCTCAGTGGTTCATCTAGCTAGGGGCCCTGGGTATTAACAAGGCAGACAGGACAGAAGAGAAGGCTGGAACTGACCTCGGAAGAGGTTATGGCTTTGGCAAGGAGATTACTCAGAAAATCTAATACAATAAAAATGATCCATCCGGCCCCTGAGAGTTTATCTAACTTCAGGAGTCTGTGAAGCAACAATGTATCCTTAATTTCTGTGATTCCCCAACAAATGGTAAGAAATCCACATAAGAATGCAACGGCTTTTGGGGTACCTAAGCAGCTAAGTCGGTTGAGCATCTGACTTCGGCTCAGGTCATAATCTCATGGTTTGTGACTTCAAGCCCCCCATCAGGGTCACTGCTGTGGGCACACAGACTGCTTCAGAATCTGTCCTCATCTCTCTGCCCCTCCCCCACTTGTGCACATGCTCTCTCTCTCTCTCTCTCTCTCACAAATAGATGAACATTTTAAAAAGTGCAACAGCTTTTGAAAAGATAATTTGTTTACCTACCAAAACCTTAATTATATATACACCCTTCACCACAGAAATTTATATTCTAGGTTTTTATCTTCAGGAAAAAAATGGAATGTGTCCATTAAGAAATGAGCAAACAAGGATTCTTATCACTGTATTATCTTTCAAAGCAAAATTAAAAAGGAAACTACCTGGAAAGTCTAGGAAGGAAAGATTTTTATGAATGGACGTCATATTCATATCCATCTAAAAAAATCCATCTACTTTTTCTCCTTCATTAAAAAAATCAGTAAGCCCTAACATTGTTTTAATACTGGCATAAGGCAGTTGCAGGCAGGTTGCCTCCCACGGTCTGTTTTTCTTGTCTGGGTTACAGTCACCATGATGATCCAGCCACAGCTGCTAGATGATCTCCTCCAGCTGCAGATGTCATCTGCTCCTACCAGCCACTAATTGAATTTCGTTGCTTCCCCTGTCTCCTCCGCTTCAGCAAAGGCCTCCCATCTTAAAGTCCAAGTCTGCCTCCTTGCCTCTGTCCTCCAGTCCAACAGCAGAAAAGCCCATGTCTTGGGCTCTAAAGCTCAACTAGAACACATTTTTGCCATTCTAGCCAATAATTAATATTAAAAAAATTTTTAATGTTTATTTTTGAGGGGGAGGGAGAGGGAGGGAGAGAGAGAGAGAGAGAGAGAGAGAGAGAGAGAGAGAGATAACATGAGCGGGGGAGGGGAGAAGAAAGGAAGACACAGAATCCAAAGCAGGCTCCAGGCTCTGAGCTATCAACACAGAGCCTGATGCAGGGCTTGAACTCACAAACTGCGAGATCATGATCTGAGCTGAAGTCGAATGTGTGACCGACTGAGCTACCCAGGCGCCCCGTACCCAATAATTTAATATAATTTTCATAATACTAGCTAAACAGTTCTTACCTCTGACTTGATATAGAATACTTGAGTCTCCTTGCTCTCTAATTATCTTAATGGATAAAAGCAATAGAAGCTGGATTGCTAGAAACCTAGAATGAGATGTATCTTTTCTTTGAATATTATGTCCAAAGACTACAGAATTATAGTCTGAGAGCACAAATAGAATTAATAGTCATTTCCCCCAACCCAGAATCTTCTCCTCTATCAAAGTGTTTGATAAGAAGATATGGAATTGGGTTTGCATGATAATTCTTAGTCTATCACTAAGAAGAATGTAACTTTGAAACCGTGACTGGAAAGGCAGGACTTCAACTGGAATCATGGGCAACAATCCCAGAGGAGGTAACACCAATAAAGGTCAAAGCCATGTGCATCACGCTCACTGACTGCAATTTCTTAAAAGCCCCAAAGTCACCACAGTGGCCATTAGTTGATGCCTATGACATGGCCACCTGAATGCAATATGACCGTCTTGGCTGCAGCATCACATAAACATGATAAAAGTGAAATTCACTCCTATAAAGAGTATGGAGAGCATAAAGAATACTATGCAGCTCATTGGTTTGGCAAATGGAAGGATCCTATTTTTGTGCCTTCTTAACCCACCATTTGTTCACCTCAGATGCTGACTGTCCCTAAGTTTCTTCCTCTGTAAAAGGAAGAAACTTCAAAAGGGCCAATAAGTAAAAGTTTGGAGCTGCTCCAGTGGAAGGGGACAGGAGAGAACCAGAATTCTATTACTGTCTCCCCTGTCTCTTCCTTTCTTCCCTGTGCCCAGCGATGGCTGTAGATAAACCAGGGTAGAACCCAAAGGCCCTGTGGAATCCAGAGTGACAACCAATAGGCTATGTGATTTCTAAGGCCCCTTCCTACTACAACATCCTTTACTTATGTTTTTTACTTCTACACTGGCACCCAGTACATGGCAGGTGCTCCGTGGATGTTAAGCAAATTGAACTTGAAGCTCTATCAGTTGCCCAATGATCTAGAAAAGCTTTTATAAGAGCATATGTTTCTAGGTCCTGACTTATTCATTTTTTAGCAAATAAAACCAAATTATAAGTCAGTTTTTTAAATTAGGACACCTCTGGGGCACCTGAGTGGCTCAGTCAGCTAAGTGTCTGACTTGGTTTTGGATCAGGTCATGATTTCACAGTTTGTAAGATGAGATCTCATGTCAGGCTCCGCATTGACAGTGCAGAGCCTGCTTGGGATTCTCTCTCCCCTCTCTCTGCTCTTCCCCTGCTTGCTCTCTCTCTTAAAATAAACAGAAAGAAAGAAAGAAAGAAAGAAAGAAAGAAAGAAAGAAAGAAAGAAAGA
>NW_026057577.1:120564523-120607700 GCF_023721935.1 Panthera uncia | reverse complement strand
AGAAAGAAAGAAAGAAAGAAAGAAAGAAAGAAAGAAAGAAAGAAAGAGAAAGAAAGAAGAAAGAAAGAAAGAAAGAAAGAAAGAAAGAAAGAAAGAAAGAAAGAAAGAAAAGTTAGGGCACCTCTTAATTAATTGTAGGACTTTAGGCTCATATTGTTAACGTCCACTTAGAGCTCTTTATTGTTACTGCTTTTTAATTACTCACATAACTCACAGAATATGTTCTTCTTTTTACATCATATGTCACACAGAACAGGTGGCAGAGTGTAAAGTGGCCTGTTTTTTTGGAGTCACTCTGAGCGGCATTCTCATTCCAGCTCTAACATTTACTCTCTGTGGGACATGGAGAAAAACTTTAACCTTTCCACCCTCCTCATATGAAAGACAGGAATAGGGAAGTAGGAACAAGACTGTCTGAACAGCAACTGGCAACTAATAAGTGCTCCATAAATGACAATTGTACTTATTATTTTTTCCAAAATTGATCAAAGTAAGGGACAGATTACATAGCATATCCTATAAGACTAGAAGGCATGGAGCATATGAAAAAGCTAGAAAGTCCATAAAATTATTTTGTTTTGTTTTGTTGCAAGTTTTCATGATTCTGTTTTTAAGTAATCTCTACTCCCAATGTGGGCTCAAACTCACAACCCCAAGATCAAGAGTTGCATGCTCTACCGACTGAGCTAGCCAGGAGCCCCCATAAAATGATTAAATAACTACCCGATAGTAAATAACAGCAAGAATAATAAACGAAGTAAGACATGTGAGGCGCACTGAATAATTTTAGAACTCTATACGCTCTTGATAATTAATAGTAATTATTATAATTAGGTTTCATGCTAGAATTGCCCAAACCTTTCTATGGCCATGGATGAGACAGTTCCTAAAAAGTTAAAAGGCATAAAATAAAATAAAAATTATAATTCATCTCCTTAACATTTAATTAAAAGAAATATTCCTTGAGGCCAGCAATCTGTAGCAATTATTATGAGTTCTGTCTGGAAAGTGATTTATCTAACAATTGCAGCAGAATTTTCCATCCTTCCTATTTTGGCACCTTGTCAAAGAAAAGGCAAGAATGTTATCGTGGATAGAATGAAAAACAGAAATAGTGTTACCTCAAGTATTGCCAGGCAGTTGTTTGGGGTTTTTTGTTTTTTTTTTTTTTTTTTTTTTTTTTTTTTTTTTTTTTAGTGTTGACATAAGGATGGTAAACAAATGTACACAAATTGAAACTTGCAAAGTTTCTCTCTTAACAGAGTCAGTACCCACATGACTTAAAAGTTTTTCAACAGGCAAAATTATCAGAAAGGAAGAAAGGAAAGGACAGAAGACACAAATGTATCATTACATCATCAGGGATGCTACGGAACAAGATGCTATAATCTCTTACAGTGATAAATGTAATTATGTTGCTAGTAATATTGTGTTACATTTCATCAGATTCCTTCCCTCCTCCCAAGTAGCCTCCCATTACACACATTAAGCCACATTAAGTCCTGAGTCATTTCAAAACTCAAGGGTACATATTAATAATAAATAGAAACACCCAGGATTTCTACATGAATTTTCCTCCCAAGAACACCAAGTAATCTTGCTAATTTCACAACACACCTTGGAAGAGGATGCAGATGGCCATCACTGCTCCTAAGTCACCGGTTAGAAAAGTTTCACAGGAAAGCTGAGTGAACTATCCTACAACATGGTGCTAAACTGCACTGTTATCTCTTGGTAAGGGAAAAGTCAGGATGCTGAGGAAGAAGCACTGGTATAACGGATGATTTAAATCGCTTATTTACAGGTTATAGAATGGTTCACGGGCACTCTTTTTTTTTTTTTAATTTTTTTTAACGTTTTATTTATTTTTGAGACAGGGAGAGACAGAGCACGAACAGGGGAGGGTCAGAGAGAGGGAGACACAGAATCCGAAACAGGCTCCAGGCTCTGAGCTGTCAGCACAGAGCCCGACGCGGGGCTCGAACTCAAGGACCGTGAGATCGTGACCTGAGCCGAAGTCGGCCGCTTAACCGACTGAGACACCCAGGCGCCCCTCACGGGCACTCTTTTAACACAGATAATAAAACATAGTACACCCCAATTTCAATATTGTAAATGTAATTTATGAATATAGGTGTTTATTACAAACAGGGATTCATGCTACATATACTATTTATAGCCTATTCTTTTTGGACGGCAGCCTATTTATAAACAATTTCCATACATCTACATCAACATGTGCAATGGCTGTAATGTACTCCACTTATAAATCTATCCTAACTTACTTGTGTTTGAAAATCTCTTCCCCAAAGCCAGACATGAATATGCTTCCTTGAAAAAAAAATCAATATAGATTGATTCCTTCAACAAATAATTGCCACTCTGATAGGAATCTCCATGAAAGACAGAATCAGCACACTCAAGCACCAAAAATTTAGGAAGGGACATCAAATAAGCCAGCAACTACAACGGTATGTGGTCAGCCACTCTTATCAATTGAAACAAGATTTTTCTAGAGATTAATTTGGCTGAACATATAAAAAATTCCTAAAACTGTAAATACCATTTGCCCCAACAACTCCCCTCCTAGAAATGTATCCTCAGTTTATAATGAGATAAGTTTCAAAGACGTCTATACAAGACAATATGTTAAACAATAGTGAGAAAGAGGGGAAAAGAGAACAGTTTAAATAAATTAGGATATATTCAAAGCAAATACATGGAAGCCTTAAAAATGATCATGCAGGGGTGCCTGCCTGGCTCAGTGGGTTAGGCGTCTGACTTTGGCTCAGGTCACGATCTCGCAGTTCTTGAGTTCAAGCCCCGCGTCGGGCTCCATGCTCACAGCCTGGAGCCTGCTTCGGATTCTGTGTCTCCCTCCCTCTGACCCTTCCCCAGCTCACACTCTGTCTCTCTGCATCTCAAAAAGAAATAAACATTAAAAAAAATTTTTTTAATGTTGATACAGATTATGGAACAATATTCAAGATATATGATTATGTTTTTAAAAAACAGGCTACATCAAGGAGTGCCTGGGTGGCCCAGTTGGTTAAGTGTCCGACTTTGGCTCAGGTCATGATTTCGTAACTTGTGAGTTTGAGCACCACATCAGGCTCTGTGCTGAGCTGAGCCTGGAGCCTGCTTCCGATTCTGTGTCTCCTTCCCTCTCTTCCCCTCCTCTGCTCACTCTCTCTCTCTCTCTCTCTCTCTCTCTCAAAAGTAAATAAACATTAAAAAATAAATACATAGGGGCGCCTGGGTGGCTCAGTCGGTTGAGCATCCGACTTCGGCTCAGGTCACGATCTCACGGTTCGTGAGTTCGAGCCCCGCGTCAGGCTCTGGGCTGATGGCTCAGAGCCTGGAGCCTGCTTCCGATTCTGTGTCTCCCTCTCTCTCTGCCCCTCCCCCATTCATGCTCTGTCTCTCTCTGTCTCAAAAATAAATAAACATTAAAAAAAAAATAAAATAAATAAAAAAATAAATACATAAATATAAATAAAAATAAAAAATAGGCTACATCAACATGTGTGTATGTGTGCAACGGAAAGATAAAACTCAAAATACTAGCAGTGGTTCTCTCTGGGTTACGAGTTTCTTAGAGGCTCTCCTTCATGTTCACCAGATTTTCTAATTTCGATATAATGAACACACACTACTTACCCAAAGGAGAAACTGACATGAACATTTTTTTCTTATGATTTTTTATTTACTTTGAAAGAGAGAGAGGGAGAGAGAGCTAGGGAGTGGCAGAGACAGAGGGGGAAAGAGAGAATCTGAAGCATGCTCCACACTGCCAGGACTTGACTCTCTCAATAGAAAAACTTTTATATATATATACATATACATATATATATATATATATATGTATATGTATATATGTATATGTATATATATATATGTATATGTATATATACATATATATATATATAGGGGGCACCTGGGTAGCTCAGTCAGTTGAGCGTCTGACTTCGGCTCAGGTCATGATCTCAGGGCTCGTGAGTTCGAGCCCCTTATCGGGCTCCGTGCTGACAGCTCAGAGCCTGGAGCCTGCTTCGGATTCTGGGTCTCCCTCTCTCTCTGCCCCTCCCCCATTCGTGCCCTCTCTGTCTCTCTCTTTCTCTCAAAAATAAATAAAAACATTTAAAAAATACAAATAAAAATTTTAAAAAAAGATAAATAGAGGGTGCTCTAGGAGCCCCTAATAGTCTGAAGCTGACAGGAAGACTGGGGACAGCCTCCCGTATTAGTGCCACTAACATGAAATCTTCCAGGCTACATGGCAGTCAGCCAGTTAAAGAAAAGAGAAAGAGCACTCTAAAATGAGGGAAAGCCTTGGAGGAATGTGACAGCATGACCCAGTCAAAGTAAGTAGTTCACAGGCTCCGGAGAGGGCAACTGAAAGAAATAAGAACTAAAGGTGCCTGCTAGATTTTGAAATGGGGGGGTTCCATTTTGACCTAAGCCTGCACAGTGTCAGGGAATAGGTGAAGGCAGAAGCCAGAGAGATGAGCGCAGGCTAAGGAATGAACGGGAGGTAAGGAAGCGGGGATGAAGGTGAGCACTATTTCAGGAAGTGCTGTTCAAACCCTGAAAAGAGAGGAGCCATGGGATTCGATACGGGACTATAGAGAAGGTTCTATTTTCTAAGATGGGAGAGCTGAAGGGTGTTAATAGGAGAAAGAGCCAACATAAAAGGAGAGGTTGACTTACAAAAAAAAAAAAAAAAGAAGAAGAAAGAAAAGGAATGACAGGACGTGGATGCCAGTTTGATATTCCTACGTGGACCCTGCAGTTGGGCCAGGTGACATCACAAGAAATCATCCCTTAGCTTCAAACGACAAAGTCATTCCGTGGAAGGCACTTTCTTAGAATATAGGCCCAGTGAGTAGGTACCACCAGGAGAACCCAGAAAATATTTAGTATCATCAGAAAATGTGGTATAAACAAAACAACACATTGTTATCTCACCTCCGTATGACAAAAAATATGTGTGAAATTTCTGTGACCTCGCCTAAGGAAAGACATAAAAAAGCTATTAGAAAAAGTATAGAAGACAGAAACTAAAGTGTTGAAGTGGATGGCAGGAGAATGAACAAGATGTGAACTTTTCACCAAGAAAAAAACAAAGCCTATTATGGGACATATTTTATGTTAGTGGCTTCTGGTCTTTCTGAGTATAAAAACCTTTTTTAATACCAAAATAGTTTGAGAACACACATGATAGTGTTTAAACACTTAATAATTATTGATTGGGAAAAGACATTATGACAAAAAACATTCACAAATTGAATCATTTTTTAATTAACTTGCATTTTATTAATCTCAGCACTACCTACATATTTTTGGTATGTGTGTATTTATGTGTGACATTATGTATTTATCCTCCCAGAGACAATATTTGGGCACACATGAAATTGCAACTCCCTTGTGATAATTCTGAACTATCAACCACCATCCTGCACATGCCCAGGACCCTCAGAACATATCTGAGAAACACTGTCCCTAGTTTATAAAACCTTGAATTGAATGAATACGCATCTCATCGCCTAATATCCAAATACTACAATTAAAACATGAAACTTGAAAGACGTGTATCTAGAACACAGTAGTCTTTTGGAAGATTTATAAACATTATCTTAAATAATATAAAATGAAATACAGAAATGGTTTCCAAAATGTTTACATAAGTCACTAGATGATATTTCTGTAGTAAGTTTTAAAGAAGAATTGTGTTTGCAGAGGCCATAAGCTTTTGGGTGACATCAGAGAGTGTAACAGGGCTCTGTGCCTGGACACTTCTTGGTGCTGCTGAACCAAATAAACTGTAAGTCTTGTCAATGTTAATTCTCAGAGTCGTATTCTGATCAGGCATAATACAGAGGAACACATATATTTAAAATATTCTTGTATAAAGAATGAATCAATCAATCAATGAATCAATAAATGGAAAAGATGGAAACTGGAAGAAAAGAAACCCAAGTCCAGGGCTCAATAATTTCACTATCCTACAAATAATTTAAAGTATAGAAATCACTATTTGCAGGGTTCTAAGAATCGATCCTGTCTGGATTTCCAGCAAAGATAGAAACTACAGATTGGAGAAAATGAAACAGAGAATGGTTTAGTTTCACTTTTCCATTGACTAGAAAAATGTATTTTGGAATTTGCATATATATAATCCCAATCAATGTATTTTCTAGGAAAACCTGGTCAGTTAGCTATTTTGCTGTTCCTTTAAGCAGATCTGAACCTGCCTATTTAATTTCCCTGTGCAAGCTGCCTTTGAATCCAGCAACCTCCCTATGACCACAATCTCCATATCTTACTCTATAAGCTTCTGCACTACCCATTTGAGAGGGAAGACTAGGGGTGCCTGGGCAGCTCAGTCAGTTAAGAGCCTGACTTCAGCTCAGGTCATGACCTTGCAGTTCATAAACTGGAGCCCTGCGTCAGGCTCTGCGCTGACAGCTCAGAGCCTGGAGCCTGCTTTGGATTCTGCGTCTTCCTCTCTCTCTCTCTGCCTCATCTCAGTTTGTACTCTGTCTCTCTCCCTCTCTCAAAAATAAACTTTGAAAAAAAGTTTTTTTTTAAAAAAAGGAAGACTAGAATGAACAAGATAATTAATCTTCATGAATAATCTGTGTTCTAGCAAGATCTGCTTTTGTCAGTAAATAACAATATGGGGCCATTTCAGTCAATTAATCAATAAATTCTAAAATTTCAGTAAACCAGGATGGGAAAATAAACTCACATACTCTTCTTTTTTTTTTTAATGAAAAACCAGGGCACCTGGGTGGCTCAGTCGGTTAAGCATCCAACTCTTGATTTCAGCTCAGGTCATAATCTCATGGTTTGTGACTTTGAGCCCCACATCAGGCTCTCTGTTGTCAGAACAGAGCCTGCTTCAGATCCTCTGTCCCCCTCTCTCTCTACCCCTCCCTAGCTCATGTTCTCTCTCTCTCTCTCTCTCTCTCTCTCTTTCTCTTACTCTCAAAAATAAATACAACCACACAGAGAACTGATTCTATTAAAAAAAAAAAAAAAGGCAACTACTTTTAAATAAATGAAATGAAATGAAATGAAATGAAATGAAAAACCAAGCACCATCTAGTATTCATTTTGTTTTGCTTTAAAGATGACTGTGCAGGGGCACCTGGGTGGCTCAGTCGGTTAAGCTCCCGACTTCAGCTCAGGTCACGATCTGAGTTCGAGCCCCACATCAGGCTCTGGGCTGATGGCTCAGAGCCTGGAGCCTGTTTCCGATTCTGTGTCTCCCTCTCTCTCTGCCCCTCCCCATTCATGCTCTGTCTCTCTCTGTCTCAAAAATAAATAAAAACGTTAAAAAAAAAAAAGATGACTGTGCAGAGCTCAGTGTCCAGCTGTGGCTCTGTTAACATTTATGTGGCCTTGGTTAAATTCATTAGCCCCTGCCCTCAAGTTCCTCTTTGACAATATGTGGAGGTTGAGTCAGGTGATCTTTAATGTCTCTATGAGTCCAAATACTTCAATGACTGATTATTAAGAAATTTCATCTATCTTCTATATTCTTTATGTTAAGAAGATGGTGAAATTTCTAATAGTGGTTCAGCAAAGACATCAGCCAAATCATCTTCCCATTCATTAACTAAGCCCCTAAAACGCTCCTGAACTGCTCCCAAAATGACATTATCTTTCCACATTCTGAACTATAAAGATAAAATTGGAATCACTATAGGCCAATTATTTCAGATCCATATTTAGAAAAACATGAATCTACATATTGATTTAACACATAATTAAGTACTAAGTGAATTAGCAAACACAGGGAGCACAGAGAAGAAACAAACCTAGGGCATTCCCTCAAAACTATTAGAATCAGAACAGGGACAGGCTGTTAACTCCACGTTTATAATTCACTATGATAATTGCTAGGATGGAACAAATTATACACAGTACAGTTATGGAGGACATTTTGATTGTTTGATTATGTCTTTTCTTCCACTAGAGTCTAAGCTCCATGAGGATAAGAACCTAGATTTTTCTGGTCATTATTCCCCCAAAATCTGGCATATGATTAGTTCTCAAAAAATATTTGTTGAGTTAACAAAGGAATGAATGAATGGCCAAGTCACAGGGACATAAAAGAAATGAACCTAAGTCTGCTAGAACAGTATAGTTAAGGGCAAAGTTAGAGGCTACATCCTGAAGGTCCACATTATTCATTGTCAGTTGTTTTTTCATTATATTGGAGAGAGAAAGAACAAAATTTGTACAGTTGCATTCCCCTTATTCATTTCAAAACACACTTTATTATTTATTTATTTATTTATTGTGGGTTGTTTTTTTTTTAGTTTATTTATTTATTTTGAGAGAGACTGAGAGAGAGTGCAAGTGGGAGAGGACAGAGAGAGCAGGGGGACAGTGGATCCGAAGCAGGCTCTATGCTGAGGGCAGACAATTTGAGAATTCACCAACCGTGAGATCATGACCTGAGCCGAAGGCAGATGCTTAACTGACTGAGCCACCCAGGAGCCCCTTTAATGTTTATCTAATTTTGAGAGAGAGACAGAGACAGAGAGAGAGGGAGCCACAGAATCTGAAGCAGGCTCCAGGCTCTGAGTTGGCAGCACAGAGCCCAACATGGGTGTTGAACCCACAAGCCATGAGATCATGACCTGAGCTGAAGGCAGATGCTTAACCGACTAAGCCACCCAGGCACCCCAAAACACATTTTCAACATTATAGAGCTAGGGTATTTTTTAAAAAATAGGAGAATTTTCTACGTGGAATTCAATGTATAGAACTCATAAATTTATGTAAATGAAAAACGAACAGTCCAGATGACAACCACTGTCACTTCTGGTGTGGGTTCATTTATGTGACACCTGTCATACTTACATCAAATTCCCCACCACCACCACCACTGCCAAAAGCAGAAAAACATCAAATTAAAAACTGCTTGCAATTTACTGCTATCCTTTTTTGTATTTGCTAAGAGCTAAGGGCATGGAATCTGGAACCAGGTCTGTTCTCTCTATATGTATGACATTCAGCAAATTACTTCACCTCTTTTGCTTCAATTTCATCTGAGAAATAAAGACAATAATATTACCTCATAACATGTTATAAAAATTAAATAAATTAATATGTGTAGACCTCTCAGAAGAATGTCTATCACATGAGAAGTTCTAAGTTCTGCTAACCACATGAGATAAACAAAATCAATATATTATCAGCCCACTCCATTCAATTGGAGCAGTGGAAGACAATGTATGCTGAAGACAATTTGGGGGGAGGGGATTATGTTAGTGAATTTTTCAAAGAAGAAAGCTGTGGATTCAGAATATCCCCAAATAAAGTAAACTGGTGAACAGAGAACGTGAAGGAGGGCAGGGGGGAGACGGGGGGGGGGGGAATTCTAGAACATGTTGAAAAGAACCAGTCACGTAACTGCTTCCATTTTATCATGAGAAAATTTTTCCTCAGGGGAAGTAATGACTCCAAGTTAGAAAAGATATTAACAGTAATACTATTTTTGGAGTAGTGAATAAAGAGGATTTTTAAAGGTATTAGGCTTGAAAAAATTTCATGAAAAGTACTAAAAACCTATCCAGCAAGTGCATTCATAAAGTTTAAAAATAATACCTAGCGAGCATTAAAGTGGCAATCCCTAAACCTGACCATGTGTCACACTTAACCTGGGGAGCTTTTGTAAAAATCGATACCCTGGAGGAGATGACTCAAAAGGTCTGAGGTAAAGTCTGGCATTTTGATTTTTTAAAAATTCTCCCAGTAATTTCCAACTACAACCAGTCAGAATGAATGGACTGAACACTGCTACAGAGAGATCTCTAGAGGTGTGTGGCTGTATTGTCTGTTCAGCCCCACCTCTGCAACCTTATTGTCCTTAATGATGTCAAAAGCTATCAACTGCAGATAGGACAAAGTCATGAGACAGGACAACATGCTGCCTGACCAGCCCAAGAGTCCAAAAAGGCAGGAAAAAATAAACTGTAAATCTCATGACAAATGAACCTTCATTCAGATTCAGAAGTCAAATGTAAAATTGCAATAAACAGGTGCCATAAAAAATGTTTCACAGCTCTTCAGTTGAAAATATTTCCTAGGTTTGTTTGACCACCAGACACACAGCCTACTGGGTGATGCAGATGTCTGTAAGCTGACACCTTCCCACTCAACTCTGTGCCTCAGACCACCTCTACAGCATCATGTTCCAAACTAGAGAGGTTTTTGGGTTTTTTGTTTTTAGAGAGAGAGAGAGAGGAGGGGAGAGAGGCAGAGGGAGAGAGAGGGAATCTTAAGCAGGCTTCTCAGTGTAGAGCCCAAAGTGGGGCTTGATCCCACAACCCTGAGGTCGTGACTTATGCCAAAATCAAGAGTCAGATGCTCAACCGACTGAGCCACCCAGGCGCCTTTGGAGTTGTTTTAAGAGCGAGGTTGACTAGGCTGATATTTGGCAAGTGTGCACCAGGATGGCCAGAGTGACTGTTATAACACTGAAATGCTTCAGTACCAGTTGGTGAATAGCTGCTGCTTAGAGCCCCCAGGTCATTTCAGCCCAGGACCTCGCCCCTCCCCAACAACGTAAAGGTTAATGAGAGGCATACCCAGGTCTCCACTCTGATTGGGTGTTACCTGCTGCCAGATGCATTGTTAATATTTTCAAAATGGAAATACCTAGAAAAGCAACTAACCAGGAGAGGGAATTGCCTGGAAATTATATCCAAGGAAGAGTTCCTGCATCTTTAGCCTTGAAAGGAGAGCACATGAGATGGGGTGGGGACAGGAGGAATGGGAGTGTTGCCTTCAAATACTTGCATGGCCTCATGTGAGAAACATTAGATATGGTCTCTGTAGCTTGGGTGGGAGGAATCACACACAATGATTGGAAGTAACAATGCGGCAGGCTGACGTCAGTTCCATATAAGGAAGAACTTTCGAATCCTGGTGCCACCCAACCACGGTGGCTTTGGGAGAACAGCGAGCTTCCAGGGGCAGCACAGGAAGGAAGTCATGACTGAGGTCATTGCAGCTGCAGGTGTTTCTGCTCCGAATGGTGAACTAGCAAGACCACTGGTTCCCAAACCTGACTGTTTATCTGAATCCTCAACAGAACTTTTTTTAATAGACTTTATTTACTGCTCACCACAAAACTGAGCAGTAAGTACAGAAAACATCCATATACTCCTTGTCCCCTCATATACAAAGCCTCCCCTACTGTTAACAATTTGAACCACATTGGTACATTTGTTACAGTCACTGAACCTACATTGAAACATCACTGTCACCTGAAGTCCATAGTTCAACACACAGAGTTAACCCTCAGTACTGTACTCTCTGTGGGTTTTAACAAATGTGTAATGACACATATCCATCATTATCAATGGAACTTTTTAAAGATTAGACCTCCTTCTCTCCACTCTAGACCCAATAAATCAGTACCTTCTGGCATTAGAGTTTGGGAAAGTGCATGTTCTAAAGTTATTCAAGTTATACTGACACATAGATAGTTTTGGAAATCTTCAATCAGTGATCTAGAAGGTTCATTCCAACCTTCAGATTCTGTAATTCTCTTCCGTAAAAATCATGGTATCTTTTTTTAAAGAAGTACTTGATTCTTGAAAACTGTCCAGGGCTTAGAAGCAAATCTGTGGGATATATATGTATATGTATGGTCAAGCACTGTGCTAGACCCCTTTAATTATTTTAAAAAAATTTTTTTAATGTTTTATTTTTACTTTTTGAAGGAGAGAGACAGAGCATGAGTGGAGGAGGGGCAGAGAGAGAGGGAGACCCAGAATCTAAAGCAGACTCCAGGCTCTGAGCTATCATATCAGCACAGAGCTCGATGTGGGGCTCGAACCCACAAACCGAACCGTGAAGTCATGACCTGAGCTGAAGTCAGACGTTTAACTGACTAAGCCACCCAGGTGCCCCTTTATTTGTTTTTTTAGACACCTTTAATTCTTATAAGAACCCTACAATGTAATTGTTAATATATATCCCCACTTAATAGACAATAAAACTGAGGCCTAGACAAGTTAAGTAACCTGCCCAAGGTCACAGAGACATAAAAGGCAGAGGTGGGATTCAAATAGAGGGATATTTGATCCACATTCTCTCCCTTATACCAATAGAGAATACAGTGACTATTACTTTACTTAAAATATTTCTGTATTAATATTGTGATACTATATAAGTACTGATTAACTTAAACTTTAATTCTCAGGGTATTCAGCAACATTCTTTCAAGAATGCATAGTCCAGGGATGCCAGCTAGCATTATATCAGAAAGGGTCACTTTCCAGGGGTGATTATTCTAAGTCTCTCTACTCTCCATATCTTGATTGACAACTGATTGTTTGTTAAGTAGCATATTATGTTAAAATGGATGGTATTGGTGAAACTAACGAGTTATTTATTTGTACAATGCAAGCTATAAATGTTCTCCCATTGGTACAATTAAAAGCATTCAAAGAATGTGGATTGTCTAGCATTGTTAAAAATCTGTCCACACTTTCACGCACAAGGAATATGAATATCTTGTCCCCTTAAGGGATGGAACCTAATTCCTAATACATCCGATATCCAGCCATTGATCTGACTGACTAGAAGACACTAAAGCATGACAATATGTACTCTGATGCTCTGAAAGAACAGATTACAGAGGTTTCAAGGAGGCTACAGATCAAACCTGTGAATGGTTCTGTGCCTGCTAATGAATTGTTAATGAATGTTTCTTGAATATGCATTTGAATATACAGGAGAACTTCGTCTGAGATATACACATATCTTAGTATTCTTTATAACCTGGTAGTGAGGTTGTGAAAAGAAGTCAACCATCACCACCTCAAATACCTTTTGCAATTATTGAAATGTACCAAAAAGAAAGAACCTAAAAGTTTTGCATGACTAATGTTAAGTTAGATTGGCTTATAACAAAGGCTTTTTTTGCTTTCTACTGACCTCTTTCTGAAGTTATTGGCATTTTGTAAGTTGAATGACTATTATTTGCAAACAGAAAATGAATTAAAATTCTTAGTAGAAAAACAAACATAAGCAGGTATTTCACTGGATATACCAAATATAGTCAATAACAATATGAAGAGCTGCTCAACGTCATTAGTAATCAGGGAACGACCACAAGAGATACCACCTTAAACCCACTGAATTGGGAAAAGAAAAAAAAAAAAAAGTCTGACCAAGCCAAGTGCTGGAGAGGATGTGGATCCACAGAATCTTTTATTCACTGTTGAAGAAAGTGTAAATTGGCTCAATCACTTTGGAAAATAATTTGGCACTATCTCATGTAGTTGAATATTCACATATTCTTTTTCACTCCTACATATAGACCCAAAAGAAACCCTTATGCTATTACTCCAAGAGACCTGCTCAAGAATGGCTAAAGCAGCAGAAAAGCCAAAACCTAGGAATAACCACAAAGCCCATCAACAGGAGAACGGATGGAAACCCCTGTGGTCTATCCATACAATGAAACACTATCCTAAAGTCAACGTGGAATAACTACAGCAATACGCACCAATATGGGTAAATCTTAGCTATCGTTGCAATAAAACTATATTAAAAGAAGTGAGAAAGCAAGTAAAAGAAAACCACAGCGTTAAGGGTGAGGCTTCTTCAGGAAGTGAAAGGCAAGGGGTGGCTAGGGAGAGGGGAACCATATAATTTGATGTAAGTTATTAACAAGAATTAGCTCTTCTTTTTAGTGATGGGTTCATGAATGATTACATTATTAATGAGATGATAGATAGATAGATAGATAGATGCAGGCTATACATAGGCCAATGATAAAACTGTATCATGAGACATTGACTGAGGTTTGTCCAATTCTGTACACTTGAAGACAAAACTAAGATAAAACCAGAAAAAGTATAAAAAGTAAAAATAAAATTTAAATACCTATACACAGTGTGCAACAATTCTGTGTTTAAGTCTAGATGAAAACAAATGCCTTATCATACTTCTTACATCAAAGCACATGGTCAATATTTAGCTGAATTGAATTGTTTTTCAATAGGAGCCTGAGTTTTACTGGGTTGTTGTGGGCTGTTGTTGTTGTTCTTTTGTTCGTTTGTTTGTGTTTGCATTTTCTGCTGCAGCCATCATATGCCAAGTCTGATAGTTCTCTGCCTTTCTGCAGTTTTTTACGTGAAGAAGAGAATTAGAAAACAAGCTGTCTCATCCTGAGAGCTATGTGAATGCCATATGGTACTGTAGCTGGTTGATCCAGGTTTGTCATCCATGAAGCAGCACCAACTATGTCCCAGGCTCTGTTCTAGATTCTGAGGACAAAGCAGCAAATGGCAAAGTACCTGCCTTCATGAAGCTTAAATTCTAATATTGTAGATATTGTCATGTCATGAGCAATAATATGAAGAATGCAAGACATGGAAACAGAGAAAAGACAGAGTAATCTTGGAAGCCTCTCTGAGAAACAGAATGAAACATGAAACTGAGTCTAGCTAGAATAGGAGCATTCCAGAGGAGAAGAGAGCAAGTACAAAGTCCTGGGGTGCAAGATTTCTTCAGGTATTGAAAGAACAGTAAGGCCAATTGGGATGGAGGGGAGACTGGTAGATGATGAGGTTGGGGTGGGTGTTTGGAGCACTCTAGAGATCTTGATAGGAGTTTCACCTGCATGGAAAGGAAGAAAGCCTAACTGAAGTGAGTTCAAAAGAGGCTGGGAAATGAGGAGTTGAGGTGGCAATACAGCTAATTCTTTTGAGGAGTTTACTCAAAAAAATAAATCTCCAAGAAGAAATAAAATATGCTGCATGCCAGAAACCTAGATGTGTCTCATGACTTTGAAAAAAGGGAAGACTGTTCTACAGATTGTCCTATGGAGATAACACCTTACTAGGTGGATTGACAAAGAGGCCATTAGGGACAGGAGTCCCTCAAGGATCTGTCTTTGGCCTCCCAATCCCTTCTACTTCTACTCCCTTGGAAAACCTCCGTAATCCAAGTCTTTCTCCTTCCTCCTCTCCTATCTGTATCTTCAGCTAGGCCCTCTGATTACAGGATTGATCGCATATCTCCTTACCACCCACCCTCTTCTGCAAACCACCACCCAGAAGCTAACAAGCTATTCCAAGTCAGGAGCTGCATGGCCCTCAGAACCCCTCAGCCTGTGATCAGTCCCAGAAATGCCTTCAGGCAAAATTGTTCTTTTTCTCTGAGGCTACACTAGCCTGACTTTGCACAAAATTGGTTGACAGCTTGTTCTCTTCTTGTAGCCTGTTTCAAGAGACTCCATAACCATGGTGAGATGGCTGCTGTCTGAAATCTGATTTCTGCTAACATGGAACAGAAACTCTGGGTCTGGAGGCCAAGGTGGGGGTTACCTCTTCTCTCAGTTTCCCCTCATGGAAAGGTGTGGGAGGTCCCAGTCATTTTATGAATGCCACACCCACCTGCCTTCCAAGCCTTATATAGGCCCCTGCAAGTGAAGCAACATCAGAAAACACTCACAGCAGGCCCATGCTAGCACAGATTCCCAAGGAACCTGAAAGGCAGACTTTGGCAGATGTTTCCCCCTTCAGCTAAATTGTCTTAGACTCACTGACGTCTCTCTCAGCCTCAGACTCCTAAGACACTGTTTTTCTGATGACCACCTAGATATTCTGGTATTGACCAGATTAGAAAGTCTCCGAGAAAACCTGTCCTTCAGGAATCACACAGGAAAAGGGAGAGTAAAGACAGATGGACAAATGTGTAAGCACTCCAAACAGCCAGGACCTTTCCAGCCACAGGTGTCTTTCTAATACTGCTAAATGAGTCAAGAAGCCATCACATCAGGTCAGCAGAACAAATGAGAAAACAAAATTGTGAATCAGTAGACACTGATTTACCCCTGCTATACTTTAATGAAGTTTCAAAAGAAAAATCATACTCCAGCAGAGACACACATCAACAGTGGCCAGCTTTCCTGATCAATCAAGAGTCCTATAAATTAATTGCACAGAATTAATTGCATAGAATTTCTGTTTAGGGGACCTGGGTGGCTCAGTCGGGTAAACATCTGACTCTTGATTTCAGCTGGGGTCTTGATGATCCCAGGGTCGTTGGATGGAGCCCCGTGCCAGGCTCCTCACTGAGTGTGCTGCCTGCTTAAGATTCTCTCTCTCTTCCCCTCCTCCCTCCCCTGCTCAGGCATGCTCTCTCTCTCTAAAAAAAGTTTTAATTTAATTTTATTTATTTAATTTTTAAATGTTTATTTATTTTTGAGAGAGAGAGAGAGAGAGGCAGAAAGAGGGAGACAGAGGATCTGAAGCAGGCTCTGAGCTGAGAGCAGACAGTCTGATGCAGAGCTCAAACTCGGGAACCGCAAGATCACCGTGAGCCACCCAGGTGCTACAAAAAATGTTTTGTAATTTAAAAGAAAGAATTTCTGTTTAAACCTTTTAAAGAAAGATATCTAAAGTTTTTGTAAATATTACATGTGGGACCAGGAAGTCTGTCTTTTCAACTCATTAAATAGTATTTTAGTTAATTCAATCATAAGGGCACCAAGTTAAGCAGAACCTAGAGGTATGAATTAGTTCCAAGTTCCATAAATCTTTCATGTTGAGAAACAGGCTAGGACCTGACTATTTTGTTCCAAAATACTAAGACATTTTAAGTACTTCAGAATCATATGAAATTATTCTGTGTCTAAGAAAAAAATATTTTATTGAATCAGGTTTTTTTTATACACCACTACATGCACAGATTCTCTCTGAAAGAGTTCGGGAATCGCAGTGCTTGTATACTGATGAGAAAAAAAAAAAAACCTACTCAGACCCAAAAAGAACCTCACAAGTGTTACAAAAAGGAGTTCTACCCCTTTCAGAAAGTGCAGATGGGAACAGCTCCTGTTATGGACACGGGGCTGGTCAGTGAGGAAACAGAGGCCAGAAGCTGGGAAGAGGAAATAGCAATGCCATCAGCCAGCTCAGGGGCGGGAAAGGGGGATGGAGGGAATCCCTGGTTTACCACTGTCAGGGGGAAATCCCTTGCCTGTCATTTTTCTCTGTTACAGAGTTGTCCTTTTCCAGCTGAGATGTATCAGCTTCACTGTACAGGTCCTCTTGAAGCTTCCTTGAGAACATGTTGAGGCATGTTGACACCTCAAAGCATCCCCGTATTTTGAGAAAATGAGAAGACCTAAGCTGCTAAGCCCAACTAGCAAGGAAAACTACAAAATGAAATGGAAATGTGTTTCAATAAGCGCAGGGGCAAAGGCCGGCAGGCCAGGCTTCACTTAGCTCTATTTGGATAAACACACACTCTAGGATACTAGCCCACACCAGAAACATATGTTCTGAAAATATCAGAGGAGGCCAGCGAGCAACACAATCCCAGGTCACTTGATTGAACACCCTCCTCCTCTAAGAAGATAAGGAAGAGGAATTATAAAAAGACAAAGATGAGAATCAGCCAAGATTTAGCTTTCGATAAACCTTGAGCTCATACAAGGATATGAAAAAATGACAATCTCTGGGAGGAAAATTATGCATTTCTCTATACTAACCAAGCAGTTCATGAGAAAGCTGCTTCTCATTTCCAATGATGTTGAAACACTTCTTCCAAGAAGTCTTCTCTCTGACTAATGGGAAGAGGGTTGTAGTAAATCACTTTAGAGTTCCTCCTTGGGGCAAAATTGTAAGCTTAGTAAAATACATCTGACAGATTTTCTGATCCCTCCTCCATTCTAAGTACTTTGTGCTATCTAGGACTATCATGCACATCTCCATTCCTAGGGCCTTGCTGGGGTAAGGATACACCCCATACTCTTAACATTTTCTTACCTTTTCTCTTCCATGTAAAATGTGTTTGTCCTATGTTCAATCTCCATAGATCCTGTCCTTAATCGAAGTCACAGTGAATTAGTCATATAAACAAATTAGCTAGCCCATATGCTACACTGATGTGCCACAGATTAATGTGTCTAATCTTGTTTTTTATCAAAAGACATTCAGTTGGGCTAGGTAAGCTTCATATTCTCTCCGAACTCTAATATTGTAAAATTTTATGAGTGACTCTGGTCAAAAAAAAATCTTAAACCTTGGGCCCCACTAGTTGGCAAATTGACCTTTTAAGGCCCTTGAAATTAGACCATTTGTGTTGTTGTAAACACGTCATATCTGATAGCTGCCCTTCAATCAAAAAGTTTAATGGCAATTTTTAGACATTATTATTGTACATCTTGTATATTAGTGAATTGAAGATGACCTAAAGTCTTGGCTTTCCTCTCATCGAGAAATTAGTCTCCTTTCCCTTTGACATGGAATCCAGGCTGGTCTTGTAACTCTCTTTAATCAAGGGAATTTGGGGAAAGTGACATTTTGCCAGTTCTAGCCTAGGCCATAAGAGGTATGGAAGCTTCTTCTGCTTTCATCCTCTTTGGAGCCTTAAACCAATGCAAAGAGGTCCAGCTATTCTGCTGCAGACACTGTGTAGAGAGAGAAATTGATTCCCAGCCAGTCCCTATCTGGTCCAGACATCTCAGCTGAGGTACCAGACATATGAGTAAAGCCACTTTGGACTTCCAGCCCTAGATCTAGCTCCAGATAACTGAAGCTGCATAACCCCAGATGAGACCAGGAGAAGAACCACTGAATTGAGTTCAGTCCATAGACAGCTATTCTTATTTTAAGCCATTAAGTTTCAGAATGGTTTGTTATGCTGCAGTAGATGACTGAAACACATTCCTAAAAGCTGGCCTCATCTTTTCTTTGAACAAAGAAGGAATGGGAAACAAATAAGAGAATTTTTTAAATGAAGTTCCTAAATTATTATCAGTTATTCCACCATCCAGCACTGACTTACTCCTTCCCATATACAATGGCATATCCATAAATTCGTTCAATACTTTCTCAGCTATACATATGTCCCCAATATCTGCTGCCATCCAAACAGAGAGAACTTGTAAGCTCCTGCTGGTCAGAAACCAAGAATTTTAACAGGTCTTTTATAAAGGCTTTTTAGCAATAATAATTTCCGCAGAGGACTTCAGCAATGATCAACACTATGTCCTAGAAGTCTTGCTACTTCTCCATACTGATAAGTCTAGAAATGGAACCTCAGACAGAAACTCCATTTTGAAAGCCTAATGTCATCCTTTTGACACTGAAACCATAAGACCCTCTCCTGCACTCCTCCCACCAACAAAATACATTACACAGTGACCATAGGCTTATTCTACAGGAGTATTTTTTTTAAGTTTATTTATTTTGAGAGAGAGAGAGCAAGCATGAGTCAAGGAGGGGCAGAGAGAGAGAGGGAGAGACGGAATTCCAAGCAGGCTCTGCACTGTCAGCCTGGAGCCTGATGCATGGCTCGATCTCATGAACCATGAGATCATGACCTGAGCTGAAATCAAGGGTCAGAAGCTTAACCAACTGAGTCAGGTGTATTTTTTTAATCAGTGGTTATAAGGTTGGTTATTCCTAAAGGGAAATTTTATATCCCTCTGCCATGCATTCATGTGTGACAAACCCCTAACACCTGTATGGAGGCACCTAGGCCAGAAGCTTGTGTTCTTGTCTTGCCACTATGCCTAGGAGTCATCTTGAAAGAAACTGTGAATAAAAGAGGCTACAGTGTGCTCACATAAAATGCTTACAGTTTGTAAACCTCTACCAGAATACAACCGGGCCCCTCATCATGTTTCAAATGACAATGAAAACTGAAATGTTGATGAAATATTTTTTCTTTTTTTTTAATTTTATTTATTTATTTGGGGGGGAGGGGCAGAGAGAGAGGGAAAGAGAAAGAATTCTAAGCAGGCTCCACACTGTCGGTGCAGAGCCTGATGTGGGGCTCAAACCCACGAACCGTGAGATCATGACCTGAGCCAAGATCAAGAGTCAGCCGCTTAACCGACTGAGCCTCCCAGGTGCCCTGATGAAATATTTTTTCAAAAAACTTTCAGAGTTAAAACTTCTTTAAGGTTAAGAATATTTGATTTTTATTCTATATACTTCTGAATTGCTAGGATTTTTTTAGAATAAATATGAATTATTTCAGTAATTAAAAAATAAGTATACTAGGGCAATCAAATTGTGTCTGAAATATTCATATAAATTTTTTTGCATTCTTTTTGGCATAGTCATAGCATAAGTCTGGAAACTATGAGGTGCAATAATAGAGGCAGAAAAGCCCATTTTATACGTCAACAAAGCAGTAATATTGTCATCCTTTATCTTAATGTAGCAACAATTGACTTATAAATGCACTATGCCCTTTCCTGTCCACTGCATTAATACCCACATCACACACCAAACTCTTAAACTCTGAATAATGTAAACTGCCACTGGCTGTTTGTTATGTAAACTGTCCTCATATAAAAGTCCAGAGTAGGTCATACTCCCTAAATCTTTCTCCACCAGCCTAACTCTATGCTTGAAGTTCCTACTAAACCCATTCTTTGGGTTAAATTGTTGTAATGCCTACAGAATATCTCTCAAAATACAAATACTGTAGTGGTTTTCTTAAAGGAGTAACCAATTAACCTGTTAGAACCAAAAGTTTTAGATGATGAAACCAATGCAAGGCTCAACTCAGAAAAAAAAAAATCCATTGTTGATTGGTGATTGGGTTTAACTTCTTCATCTTTTTCTCATGTTATATTAATAAAAGTGATCATTATTATCAGTACAATTTATTGAGCACCCATAATGAATTGGGCCCAGTAGTTAGTACTTGCCACATATTACATACTACTTTTCCCATTTCATGGATTAGGAAACTGAGATCAATGAAATTAGGTGATCAGTCAGGATCAAACAGCCCCTAAGAAACAAAGTTGGAATCCCCAAGATGATGGAAGAGTAGGAGGACACTATTTATTCATCCCATAAATACATCTAACTAACTATCAAATCATCCTAAATACCCCCCAGAAATCTGAGGACTGACAGAACAAATTTCACAACTAAAGGGAGAGAAGAGGCCACATCAAAGAAAGTAGCAAGTGCAGGGACATGGTTTAGGGGAGAAACAGATTGTGACTGCGGAGGAGGGAGGGAGCTGTGGTTATGGAGAAGGGCAAGCGAGAGAGAGAGAGGGAGGAGTATACAGGGGAATGCACAAAGAGAACACTTCCCTAAAGCCACTGGTTTGGAAAAGAAGAGGGCTGAATTTTGTAAGTTCTTGCAACTAGTGGGGCTTAAAGTCTAGAGTTTTAAAGGTCAGCAGGTTTGGCTGTGATAGAGCCTGGAGGACACTGCCCAGCTCCTGGAGAGAAGGAAGGCAAACAACCCAAGGACAGACAGTGTGGAAACAGTGATCTGAAGAGGGCCTGTGGCACACAAGGAGATTATTCACTCTTCTCTGAGTGCACCCCTGAGAGGCAACATTCTTGGAGACTCCTCTCCAAGAACAAAGGAGCTAGCCAGCAGCACTTCCTTCCCCCACCCCTTAGCATAAACACAGAGCCACCTGTGTTTATGTGGGAAGCAGCACAGCACCAACGCTGGCTGTCTAACTTGCTTAACATCAAGCCCCACTTCTCCCGCACTTCAGTGGAACTGCCCTTCTCAGTCATGCTTGCTTCAGTCCCAATGCAGCACCTCCCACTCCCCAGAAGACCAGCACAAACCCCTGCTCACACCATATCTCCTGACCAGAGAGTTCTGCAGAGCCTCAGTTCGGGTGGAGTTGGTGTCAGGTCTCATTTCACAAGCAGACCAGAGCACACCTGGTTAAAACTTGCTACATCGTGCCTGGGACCAAACACTGTCCATAGCAGGCAAGGTGAGCCTCTGCAGATGACTGGCCTGAAGGACAGAGCAGCATAGACAACAGCATAGCACACGCAGCACACCCTGGAGACACTCCTTGAAGTGCCAGGCCTTGGGCACTACAGCACCTCTTCTTCATAAGACCATTACTTTCAGGAGCAGGAGACATTTTTGGCTTTTATAGCACACAGACGAAGGCAGAGACTCAGATAAAATGCCAAGACAGAGGAATTTATCCCAAATGAAAGAAGATAAGGCCACAGCCAGAGATATAAGCAAAATAGGTATAAATAACATGCCTGATGAAAAATTTAAAGCAACAATCATAAGAATACTCACTGGGCTTGAGAAAAGAATGGAAGACATCAAAGAGACCCTTACCACAGAGATAAAAGAGTTAAAAAAGAATCAGTCAGAGATGAAGAATACAACAAATGAGATTGGAAACAGGTCTGATGCAATGAACAGCAGGTGGAAGAAGCAGAACAATGAATTAGTGATATAGAACACAAAATAGTGGAAAATAATGAAGCTGAAAAAAAGAGAAAGAAGTATTATAGAACAAGAGGATAGACTTAGGGAATTCAGTGACTCCATCAAACATAGTAACATTCATATTACAGGGATCCCAGAAGAGAGAGAAAAGGGAGCAGAAAATATACTTCAAAAAATAATAGCAGAAAATTTCCATAATCTGGGGAAGGAAACAGACATCCAGATCCAGGAGGCACAGAGAACTCCCACTAAAATCAACAAAAGCAGGCCAACACCAAGACATATTACAATTAAGTTTGCAACATATAGTGATAAAGGAATAATCTTAAAAGCAGTAAGACAAAAGAAGTCCTTAACTTACAAGGAAAAACCCATAAGGCTAGCTGGAGATTTCTTAACAGAAACTTGGCAAGCCAGAAGAAGTGGCATAATACATTCAAAGTGCTGAATGGGAAAAATCTGCAGCCAAGAATTCTCTACCCAGCAAGACTATCACTCAGAATAGAAGGAAAGATAGAGTTCCCCAGACAAACAAAAACTAAAGGAGTTCGTGAACGCTAAACCAGCCCTACAAGGAATATTAAAGGGGACTCTTCTAGGGCAAAGGGGAGACAAAAATAAGAAAGGATCAGGAGAAAATCCCCAGAAACAATGACAAAACAAGTAATAAAATGGCAATAAATACATATCTATTAATAATTACTTTGAATGTAAATGGACTAAACATTCCAATCAAAAGACATAGGGTATCAGAATGGATAAAAAACAAGACCCATCTATATGCTGCCTACAAGAGACTCCTTTCAGACCAAAAGACACCTGCAAATTTAAAGTGAAATTTATTATGCAAATGGATGTCAAAAGAAAGTCATAGTGGCAATACTTACACTAGACAAACCAGACTTTTTTGTTCTTGTTTTTATCCTGCTTTGATCAGGATACTACTAGCCTGAAGGAATGATTTTAAATATGTTCCCTCTATTTCATTATTTATAAGATTTTGATAAAGACTGTCATTAATTTTTTTTTTAATGTTTTGTACAATTCATCAATGAAACCATTTATGAATGGTTTGGGGCTTTTCTGTATTAGATATTTTTTTTTATTCCTAATTCAACTTTCCTTCTTGTTATTGGTCTAAGAAGATTTCCTATTTCTTGGATACAAGATTCATCACTCAATCTTGGTAACTTGTGCATTTTTAGGAATTATCTGTGTTTTTTTCTAAGTTATCTGATTTGTTAGTATATAATTGTTTATTGTTATCTGTTATCATACTATTTCTGTGGTTATCTATTGTATTGTCTTCTCTTCCATTTCTCATTTTGATTTTTGAGTTTTCTCTCTTTTTTTCCTTAGTTAATGTAGTTTAAAACATTACCAATTTTGTTTATTTTTTGGAAAACCTGGTCATTACTTTCAATGTTATGTTATTGTTTCTTCTAGTCTCTATTTTATTTTTGAAACTTCTTTGTTATGTTTTTCCTCTAATAAATTTCAGCTAAGTTTCTTCTTTTTCTAGTTCCTTGTGGTGTAATGTTAAGTTGTTTACTTGAAATTTTTTTCTTAATACAAGCATTTATAGCATAAACTTCATTCTAACATTTGGTTTTGCTGCATCCCATACGTTTGGAATATTGTGGTTTCTTTTTTCTGTTTGTTTTGAGACATATTTTGATTTGCCATTTGATTTTTTATTTGGCCCACTGCTTGTACAGTAGTGTGTTGTTTAATATTTATATATTAAATATTTAAAATATTTTTTTAATATTTATTTATTTTTGAAGGAGAGAGAGACAGAGCGTGAGCAGAGGAAGAGTCAGAGAAAGAAGAAGACACAGAATTCGAAGAAGGCTCCAGGCTCTGAGCTGTCAGCACAGAGCCCAACGCGGAGCTTGAACTCACAAGCTGTGAGATCATGACCTGAGCTAAAGTCGGATGCTTAACCAACTGAGCCACTCAGGTGCCCATTAAGTATTTAATATTTTTTAAAAAAGAAACAAAGTCAAGATTCAAACCAGAACTGTCTGATGCCAAAGCCCATGTTCCTTCTATATACTGTGCTTTATAATACTTGAAGGCAAGAGAATGCTATAGCTATGACAAATTTTTAGAGTTAGCTATTTGTGATGAAAAATTCCTTTTCTCTGCCATATTGTTGCCATCCAGAGCCAGTGGCAGAAAGAAAGCCATTGCAATCACTCACAATCCAGTCCTTCCGTGTGGGCCTCTTTCAAGTTCTAGTCCTTAGCCAAGCCTCCAATCTGTCCCATCCCCCTGTGGTTTCTCTAGTCTAATTATAGCTCTTAGAAGATTTGCTAATTCAGACAATAATCACAACATCCTGTTGAGTTCAAACAAAATGTTTTTTTAAAAACAAGGATAATTACTCTTCAAGGTGTTTTATAAATAATAAAAAGATAATATCTCCTTAAATTCATACAATGGGTGCTCTTTCTTTTCAAAGAACTTTACAACTATCAACTAATTGGTGCTTTAATATAATACTAAATATCTTTTAACCCACGGAAGCAAAAGTGTCTTAGGGTAAAGCAATTCTGACTCTTGCCTGACAGCACAGGGGGTTCTGACTCTCATTTTGGGGAGTACAGCCTCCTGAACATGAGGAGGACAGAGCAGAAAGTAGTGAGAACAAAGGCTGGAAATTAATGGAAATCTTCCCATCTATTAGCCACGCAGCTCACAAGGCACTTGTTTAGATAAGATGTTCCTTCAGCCATATAATTTAGTATTTTAAAAGGTGGCTTCCATCAATTATGATAATGTGGTATATGATGTAAGGAAAAAGCTGAAATCCCAGTGAACTATATTATACAATAGATGACCTCACACTGGCTAAGACTGAGTTAAGAATGAACACACATGAGGTTGCTGTCAAACAACCCTTTGCCACCTCACGATATTATTCAGAAGATCAAATAATACTTCCCTGGTTCTGTACTGGCTTTTAAAAATATTAACATACAGTTTATTGCTTTCTTAGTTTTAATTTATTTTTATATATTTTTATTCAAATATAATTAACATACAGTGTTATAAAAGTTTCAGGTGTCCAATATAATGATTCTACAATGTGTTCTTCATCCCCTCACCCACATTTCCTCTGGCAACAACCAGTTCCCTGTATTTAAGAGTATGGGGTTTTTTTTCACATCTCTTTTTTTTCTTTGTTCTGTTTCTTTCTTTCTTTTTTTTAATGTTTATTTATTTTTGAGAGAGAGAGAGAGAGACAGAGAGACAGAGCATGAGTGGTGGAGGGGCAGGGAGAGAGGGTGACACAGAATCTGAAGCAGGCTCCAGGCTCTGAGCTATCAGCACAGAGCCCGACACAGGGCTCAAACCCACAAGTGGTGAGATCATGACCAGAGCCAAAGTTGGAAGACTAACGGACTGAGCCACACAGGCACCCCTGTTGTGTTTCTTAAATTCCACATATGAATGAAATCATGTGGTATTTGTCCTTCTCTGACTTATTTCATTTACGATTATATCCTCTACATCCATTCATGTTGTTGCAAATGGCAAGATTTCATTCTTTTTATGGTTGAGCACTATTCCACTGTGTATGTTTGTGTGTGTGTGTGTGTGTGTGTGTGCACGCGCGCGCCACATCTTTATCCATTCATCTATATATGGACACTGGAGTTGTTCTATAGAACTGTGGCCAGTTTCATCTACTATTTTATTGTAATTTGTTGTAATAGTTAAATAACATAACACTTTTCTATTAATTTTTTATATTATTTAAAGACTTTCTTTAAGGATTCCCAAATAACAATTATTTACATGGAAACATGGGTCTCTCAGGAGCACAACTTCAAAACTAAATCTAGACAAATACATGGGACCCTTCTTGGTTTCCTAGAGCTGCAAGATACACAACTGTAATTCAAACTATTCTGTACAGAAATGTGACCACATGCAACATTCAAGAAACCAGCTCTTGGGGTCAGTAAGGAAAAAAGAGACAAAATTCTTGACAGATGGGCTTTAAAAAATTGCAAAAACAACAACCTAAACCAGCTTCCTTAAGGCTTATTACAATATCCTGAACAACAACCAAAAAAATCCAGATTAATCTTTAATATGAAACCTTGGTTCTCTTTTGGTTTAAGGAGGATGCTTGGTATTTTGGCAAAGTTTCCTGCATTCTTTTTGTTCCCTTAGGCAAGAGGAACTCATCTCTTATAAGAAATCCTTAAACACTATTATAGGCTTAATGTTTATGTCCCCTCAAAATGCACATGCTGAATGCCTAACCTTCAATGTGACTATATTTGGAGAAAGGGCCTTTATGGAAGTAATGAAGATTAAATGAGATCATAAATGTAGGGCCTTGATCTGATAGCAATAGAGTCCTTATAAGAAGAAACAACAGAGTTCAGCTCATTCTCTCTGTCATGTGCAGACACAGTGAGAAGGTGGCTGTCTGCTTTCACAGGAACCGAATCGGCCAGCACCTCAATTTTGGAGTTCCCAGCCTCCAAAATTGTGGACATAATAAATCTCTGTTACTTAAGCCCCCAGTTTACAGTATTTTGTTATGACAGCCCTAGCAGACTAATACAGATACCAATTAAAAAGAAAATATTCTACAGGTTGGATGAGAACTATATAACAAAAGAATATTTGCAACTGAAAATCTATAATGGAACTTGCTTGTATAATTTTTTTCAGTTGGGCTTCCACGGAAGAGTCCAGTTAAACATCTTGCAGAACCAGGGCATGGCAAAAGGATAACCTGACTTTAATTATCTTGCATGTTTAACTTATTTTAATAAAAGAATTTCTGCAACAACGAGAATAAAATACCTAGAAATAAATTTAAGCAAAGAGGTCAAAGACCTCAAAAGCAAAAAGTCAATAACAACAACAACAAAAAATCCATTTAAAAATTGAAGACATACAAATGGCCAACAGGTGCATGAAAAGATGCTCAACATCACTAATCATGAGGAAAATGCAAATCAAAACCACAATGAGGGGTGCCTGGGTGCCTCAGTTGGTTAAGCGACTGACTCTTGATTTCAGCTCAGATCATGATCTCACGGTTCATGGGTTTGAGCCCCGAGTTGGGCTCCACAGCAGGCAGCACAGAGCCTGCTTGGGATTCTCTCTCTGTCCCTCTCTCTCTGTCCCTCCCCCACTCATGCTAGCTGTCTCTCTCAAAATAAATAAATAAATTTTAAAAATGAAAAAAAGAAATTCCCTAAAAAAAAAAAAAAAAGATTCTCTCCCTCCCCTCCTGCCCCTCCCTTGCTGGCACTTTCTTTCTCTCTCTCTCTCTCAAAACAAAAACAAAAAACCACAATGAGAATATCACCTCACACCAGTCAGAATGGCTATCATCAAAAAGACAAGGGGGCACGTGGGTGGCTCAGTGTGTTGAGTGTCCAACTTCGGCTCAGGTCATGATCTCATGGTTCAGGGTTCAAGCCCCATGTTGGGCTTTGTACTGCCCATGCAGAGCCTACTTTAGATTTTTCTGTCTCCCTCAGTCGGCTCCTTCCCCATGTACATGGGTGCACGTGCTCTCTCTCTCTCTCTTGCTCACTCTCTCTCTCTCTCTCAAAAATAAATATTTAAAAAAAGACAAAAATAACAAGCGTGGTCAAGGATGTGCAGAGAACCCTTGTGCACTACTGGTGGGAATGTAAATAGGTGCAGCTACTGTGGAAAACAGTATGGAGGTTCCTCAAAAAATTAAAAATAGAACTACCACATGATCTAGCAATTACACTTCTGCATATTACTCAAAGAAAATGAAAACAATAACTCAAATGGATATACTGCTTCATTACATTGTAGCATTATTTACAATAGCCAAGATATGGAAGCAGCCTAAGTGTCCACTGATGAATGAATGGATGACGAAAATGTATATATATGCACACACACATACACATACACACACGAGATAGAGTACTAGTCAGCCACTAAAAGAATGAAATCTTGCCATTTACCACAACATGGACAGGCACTGAGGGCATTATGCTAGTGAAACTAGTCAAACAGAGAAAGGCAAATACTAGATGATCTCACTCACATGTAGAATCTAAAAAAAAAAAAATTGAACTTATAGATACAGACAACAAATTGGTGGTTGCCAGAGGCTGAGGGTGTGGGTAGACAAAACGGGTGAAAGGCATCAAAAGGTACAAACTTCCAGTTATAAATAAATAAGTCATGGGGATATAATGTACAGCATGGTGACTACAGTAAGAATACAGTATTGCATATCGAGCAATCTTAAAAGTTCTCATTGGAAATAAATATAACTATGATGACAGATATTAATTAGACTTACTGTGGTGGTCATTTCACAACATATACAAATATCAAATCATGTGTACATCTGAAACTAATATACTGTTACATGTCAATTATACTTTGATAAAAAATAAATTACTTTTTTAAGTTAAAAAAAAAAGAATTTCCCATAGAACTGACAGGTGAGCTCATCTGTATGTTTACATTATTTGGCATTCAGAGGTCAATATCTAAAGCTACAGGTAGAATCCCCAGGGCTCTACAGAAATCCTGATGTGGCAAAGACAGTGCTCATCGAATGAATATTCCATGAACTCCCCTATATTTCACAGTACATTTGGGATCATGTAACTAATTCTAGCCCAAGGACTCTGAGCGGATGCATGTCACTTCCAGGCCAAGGCAGGCGAGAGCCAATGCACCTCAACTGTCTCCATTTTCCCACCCACAACCACCCCAGAAAACCACACATTCCAAATTCCATACCAGCAAAATAGGAAATAAGTAAGAACTAAGCATTTATTTGGTAAGCCCGGGAGATTTCAAGGTTTTATTTGTTGTGGCAACTAAGAGTAGTTACCATAATATATCTTGGAACTCTGATTATGCAGAAGATTTTGGGACTTCAATGCTATTTGAAACTTGAACATAGACTTAAACCTACCTGTCAAGTTGCGACAGACCATAAGCAATTGAACATGGAGGTAACTGGGGAGATGAAGCATCAGTGTCTCCATAGGAACCACTTATTAAACTTCTTCTATGTTCCTTGATCTGAGCTACATGATGTGGAGTGAAAAGAAAGAAAAAGACATGGTTTAGGCTCTCACAACGCTCCCAGTTTTATTACCAGCAAGGTTTTAGATTCCTGCCTCTCCTAAGCAGGGTATTACTAATGTGCTGGAGCTCCTTTGCTTAAGGAATTACATAATTATGTCACATGGAGATTTTATACATACCTAGAATGATGATCGCATGAACCAAGGAAATAAGAAATGAGGATTTAATTGATGCCATGGGTTTCAGCTGCAATTATAGCAATAAAATTCATAATTTGGTTTATAGTAACTTTCTCTACTGCATCCCTGCCAAAATGCTTAGGGCTTATAAGGGTAATTAAATATAATCAAAGAAAATAGTGCTAATTAAAATCGTAAGCTAGACTATGGTGATGGTTAGATTAAATGGACATCTTAGCTAATGGTACATTCCCTTATCTTATTCCAAAAGACCCAGCAAAAAACCTTTTGTCATCCATCTTGTTTTTACTAATGGAGAAATCAAAGAACATGGAGGCCACCTGGCTGGAAAGCATGGCAGAAAGACCAGACAGAAACCCATGTGGAACACTGACTTTACTTATGGGCCTGTGCTCCCTCACAACCCCCATGCTCTGTCCCTTTGTCCCTCTTCTCTACCATTCTCAGATGTCACTTTCCAGTTTTCAGAAGATACAAAGTTTATTTTTGTTGTTTTGATTTTGTCTTTTTTGCTTTCATGGTGTCTACCCGATGCCTTTGTGTTCTTAGAAAACCAGGACACTGCCTGGTTCTCATATGACCCCCCTCCACCGGCTTCCTCCAGTGTCCACTTTTGAAAGGAAAAGAGAGAAAGAAAGAGAATAATTTACTTCATGGATTGGCCCCCTCTAAGGCCCAGTAGAATCCTAATTATCAAAGCCTGACATGGCAACCTGTCAAGAGTATGAAATGACTGGTGTATATTAGGTCAACTGTCTCTTCTGGAACCTCCCTTTGCCCAAAATAACCTCTTTTAAATTGTCAACTGCTTCTTCTAGCTACCATAAAAAAGCTTCTCAGAGCTTCTTCTGAATGTCTCAGGACAGAAAAAAAAATCTGGTTAAAGAATATTACATTAAAGATACAGAACAAATGAACACAAGGGAAGGGAAGCAAAAATAATATAAAAACAGGGAGGGGGACAAAACATAAGAGACTTAAATATGGAGAACAAACAAAGGGTTACTGGAGGGATTGTGGGAGGGGGGATGGGCTAAATGGGTAGGGGCATTAAGGAATCTACTCCTAAAATCATTGTTGCACTATATGCTAACTAATTTGGATGTAAATTTAAAAATTAAATTAAATTAAATTAAATTAAATTAAATTAAATTAAAAAAAGAAAGAACTACAGATAAGCTTGGAAATATGTTTTAAAAAAAAAAAAAACATGTTATATTAAGAAAAAGAAGAAGGGCACCTGGGTGGCTCAGTTGGGTAAGTGTCCAACTTCGGCTCTGTTCATGACCTCACAGTTCGTGAGGTCAAGCCCCGAATTGGGCTCTCTGCTGTCAGTGAAGAGCCTGCTTCAGATCCTCTGTCTCCCTCTCTCTGCCCCTCCCCAACTTATGCACGCTCTCTCCCTCAAAAATAAAGCAAAAGAAGAACAAAAATATTGAGCACTTGTTGCACTAGGGGCCAAACACAGTTTTATTTGTATTATGTAAGTTTACTCAACTATTCAACTCACAAAAAGTTATGAAGTATAAATACAGGTATGACAATTACTCAAATATAAAGCTTAGTTAGAAGTCATCAGTATGTGACTAACACTAAAACATGAAAATTTTAAAAAAATGTTTTAATGTTTATTTCTTTTGAGAGACAGAGAGAGACAGAGCATGAGCAGGGGAGGGCCAGAGAGAGAGAGACACACACAAAGAATCCGAAGCAGGCTCCAGGCTCTGAGCTGTCAGCACAGAGCCCAATGCAGGGCTCGGACTCATGAGTCCTGAGATCATGACCTGAGCCAAAGTCAGACGCTCAACCAACTGAGCCACTGAGGCACCCCTACAATTTTTATAAATTCTTCCACTGAGAAGATTCAGTTCTTTAATCTTCTTTATGAAGTCCAAAAATACCATGAACCTTATGTTGACTAAGAGTGTTCCTCCATTTGCATTAGTCTCAAATACGCCAGAAGGAATCAACTTGCACCATAATGAAGGAAGCTTATTTTGCTGGATGTTTTCCTCCACATAATCAGAAAATAACTTCTATTCATCCACTGTTTGAAAGTGAATTACACTGAGATAGACTGAAAAGAACATGGAAATGAGAACTGGAACATCTGCATGTTGAACCTGGCTTTGTGTCTCAGTCAGCTGTGCCACTTGAGGAAGTCACTTCACCTCTCCTATGACCCACTTCCTCATCTATAAACTGAAGAGCACATTTCCATATTGTCTGTTTTGACTGAAAGAAGCTAATTTAAGATACATGCTGTTTAGGATACATCCATTTAAGAATAGTTTGCATTACTTCCGACATCTCCATGTTTCCATCATCCACTAACCAATGATCATATGTCAGACCCATAGGTCAGACCCTGTGAGGTATTACATGGGTCTATAATGTTTTAGGGATACAATATGTAAAACATTATCTTTGCCTTCTACAAGACCATAATTGGGTAGAGGGGAATAGTAATGTAAACAAGTAACTCTAATTCAGTGTTACTGCTACAACAGAGGTAGGGTCCCAGTGCTATAAGAGAGCAAACGAGTTAGGGTGTTCAGGTAACACTTCAGAGAAGATGTGACATTTGATCAGTACCTTGAAAAATGAATATTTCATATTTTTCTATAAAATCTCTCTCTCCATGTAGCACCATTTTAATAGACTTTAGTAGACTTTGGTCTACTTTCATGACACGTTAAAAACCAGCGCTCCAGGGGTACCTGGTTGGCTCAGTTAAGTGTTTGACTTCGGCACAGATAATGATCCTCACGGGTCGTGGGTTTGAGCCCTACATCAGGCTCTGCACTGATAGTGCGGAGCCTGCTTTGGATCCTCTGTCTCCCCCTCTCTCTCTGCCCCTCCCCTGCTCATGTGCTCTCTCTCTTTCAAAAATAAAAATAAACATTTAAAAAAAAAAACAAAACACAGTGCTCCAGCCAACTTGAACATGGTCCTAAATAAAATTTCCTTCTGACAAGGGGGGATGGGCAACCCCATTGCCAAAATAAAGACCACATTTCATCTCTTTTGGTGTGATAATGGACCCAAACAATTACAATGAAATATGGAAGTGGCCTGAGGATATAGACGGAGTCAACTGAAGCCTTCCAAAGAGCCCACATTGCCTTTTATCATTAGAAAACATTCAACTCCATTTTTAGAGGTCTGTAGATGCCCTGTGACTGTATCATTGCTTTCTCTAGCTAAATACCCAAACTCCTGTGTCAAGAATTCCAGCCAAAGAATTAAGCTTCAATTTCTCTTTGGGGATATCCTCAACCTACAAAGACATATACTATCACACATGACATGCTGGCTCACGCACACATCTCTATTAGGACATCCACAGCTGCACACTCCAACCAGCCTCTATCACACACACAGAGCAGCTCTTTCAAACCAACCCAAGTAACCTGTTTCTTCCTATCAGCAACTGCATCAGGACAGTATTGGTGTGGAAAGATTCACACATAGGTGAGGCAATATACCATAGTGAATGGAGTAAAATCATAAAGACATGTGCACAGTGGGACTCTATAGGGGGATCTTAAATAAAATAAAAATTATCATTTTTATATTAAAAATAAGTCCTCAAGGGGCGCCTTGGGCGGCTCAGTGGGTTAAGCATTCAACTTCGGCTCAGGTCACGATCTCACAGTTCGTGAGTTTGAGCCCCACGTCGGGCTCTGTGCTGACAGCTCAGAGCCTGGAGCTTGCTTCAGAGTTTGTGTCTCCCTCTCTCTCCCCCCCCCCCCCCATGCATTCCCTCTCTCTCTCTCTCTCCCTCTCTCAGAAACATTAATAAAAAAAAATTTTTAATAAAAATAAAAATAGGTCCTCAAGTCTGACAAGAGTTCATTAAAAAGGGAAATATTGATGCACTATAGTCAGGGCTGTGGGAGATTACAATCTTTTGGGAAGCAATTTATTCGCCTGTATCAAGAACTTGAAAATGTTCATATCCCTGGACCCAGCTTCTAGAACATAATGCTATTTAGAGAAAATTCTTTATGTATGAAGGTGGTCATCACAGGATTATTTACAGTAATTAAAAAACGGTACAATCCAAAAGTTCAACAAGACAATGATTTTTTTAAAGGATTATACATCTATGTATTAGTATACAATAGATCCATTAAGTAGAACTTAACAAAAAGTTTATAAACCCTTGAAAATCACTTAATTTAAAATATTAAGAAATAAACCAAAATATAAAATCAAGTAAACAGTTGGAGTTTAGATCACAACCCTGCTTTAAAAATGCACAGACACAAGAAATATATCAAAAGATCCTCAATGATGGTCTTTGAGTGAAATAACTGACTGACATATTATTTTACTTTTTCATATTTTCCCTGTTTTCTCTAATAAGCTTCAAGAAATAAATTAAGTGCATTAAATGCAATAACTCAGAATAGCCCTGTTTAGGTATGGTATTACATATTCATGGATCCACAGACAGCCAGACAGACCAATGACCAACATGAACAAACACAAAATCCAAAAGAATGTCAGCAAACTGAAAAGCTAAAGGAGACACAGTAATATAAAACAGGAAAGTTAGATTCCCAGAACTTATGAGTAATAAGAAGATAAATACAGAGAAAAATTGCTATTAGAAATGCATCTGATTTTCCAAATAATCTGCAAGACAAATGAATTCAGAATGTCTCTGGTAATGAAGTTAAATTTGACCAAAAAACTAATTCAATTAATTCAACAAATCTTTACTGAGAACCTGATGTATGCCGGGCACTTGTCCATGTGTCTGGGACACAAAGATAAATATGACATGGTCCCTGCATTCAAGATGCTTAGCAGAACATAGTTCAATGCTATAGCTTTTATTATATTTGGACTTAACTAATGCAGGTAGCTTCCCAAAAACTGACCAAAGGTAAGAAATTTTTGAATACTTTATTTCCACTGGTGGGAAAGAAGGAAGATTAAATTCCAAAGAACTGACTGATGAAAGACATTAAAATTTGGAGTTAGAAAATCAAGTTAAAAGTTCAATAATTCATGTTGTGATTCCACAGCTGCTAACACCAAAATAGGCTGGAGGAAGAAGTCAGCTTACCAGAAGTGAGTCAGTTGGCCAAAACCATTTGTTGAGTGCCACAGCAGCCTCAAGCAGTGTAAAGATACTGTGAAACAGTGTCCAAAAAATAGAACATTCTATCTCTTCCACAAGAAGCTTCCATGCTGACCTGGGAAACAAAACACAAAAGAAATAGTCAAAGAAAACTTTTATAAATTTCATTTGTCAATATATCCAAAAGGGAAAAATAGTGCATAGAAGGAAAGAGGGCCCCACAGGAACAGGGACCATAATCTAGGGTGAAAATTGTAGTACAAAGTATTTGAAGTTGTTTTTTGGTTTTTGGGTTTTTTTTTAGTTCAAGTTAGTTAACATACAATGTAGTCTTGGCTTCAGGAGTAGAACCCAGTGACTTGGCTTTTACATATGACGCCCAGTGCTCATCCTAAAGGTGCCCTCCTTAATGCCCATTACCCATTTAACCTACCCTCTACCCAACACCCCTTGAGTGACCCTCAGTTTATTCTCTGTATTTAAGAGTCTCTTATGGTTTGCCTCCCTCTCTGTTTTTATCTTATTTTTCCTTCCCTTCCCCTACGTTCATTTGTCGAGTTTCCCAAATACCACATATGAGTGAAATCATATGGTATCTGTCTTTCTCTGACTGACTTGTTTCCCTTAGCATAATACCCTCTAGTTTCATCCACATTGTTGCAAATGGCAAGATTTCATTCTTTTTCATCTCTGAGTAGTATTCCAGTGTGTGTGTGTGTGTGTGTGTGTGTGTGTGTGTGTGTGTATCTTTCCATAATTTGACTATTGTTGATAGTCAAACATTGGGGTACATGTCCCCTTTGAATCAGCATTTTTGTATCCTTTGGATAAATTCCTAGCAGTACAATTGCTCACTGAAGTTGTATTCTGAAGGTCATAGGGACACTGACAGAGAAAAGAGAAAGGAATGGCGCACTCAACAGAAGGGGAACAAAAGAGTGTTATGCAGAATAAGGCCTGGAGGTCAAGTTTGGCTTGGGCTATCAATGATTTCCATCTTTAATTGCACCTGCAAACTTTTTAAACACACCCACACCCAGAGTTCTAACTTCACTGATCCATGTAGTGCCCAGGCATGAGTATTTTTAAGAGAATTCCCCACATGGTTCTGGTGTTCAGCCAATGTTGAGAATCCCTGAGTAAAAGGACCATGTAACTCAGTAAGGAAAGATGATGTACTTGAAATGGGAAATAGATATTTGCAACTTAGTTAAAAGACAGCTTTAAATTCTGGAATTAATTTGGTGTGTTAGACTGTGAACTTCTTAGAAGCAGAAATCATGTTTTTGTTCATTTTAAAATAAACATACTATCAAATTTGTATTTTTGAATGAAACGTTGAATAAATGAATGAATAATTACCTTAGGCAATTCAGTCAATAGAGATGATGATAACGTTTAAGGGAGATTGCCTCAATATTATAACAGAAGAAAGAAGAGACAGACAACAGCTAACATCCACTGAGTGTTCCCTACGTATCAGGCTGGTTCATACTTAGAACCAGCCTATTAAGTTGGCATTGTTATCCCAAATTAGGGAATGGAGGCCTACGGTGATTCAGTGTTGATGAACAGCAAAGCTGGAATCTGGCTTTACAAAAATGACATAGTAGTTCTTCCTGGTGGATGCCTACATGTATATGAGCAGTATACAAACAGTATATAGTATACAAACCAACACAAGCTCAAATTTCTGAACAGAGCTTCAGCTTTTGACTTATTCTAACGATGCAGAAATGGCATGTGATTTAATTAAGGTATTTACCTAACTACAAGATTAGACCTCTTAACAGTAATCAGACAGGTGGGTCAACATCTGGTGTTTCTGGAAAATAATTTCTATTGCTCTGTCTCTTCTCACATAGGACTTTATTAGAAATATAATAAGAAAGAAACCATGCCCCAGTGCAGTCTGTTTTGAAATAGGAAATATAATTGCTTTATAATTTAGGGGAAATTGTTCACCATCTATTGTTTCTCTGTTCACATTTAAGGAAAATTTTTCCTTTCATCCTTTCAAAGCTTGTCTGCAAAGAAATGTTTCCACTCTACCTGATGCCATATATTATGTAGAACAGCAGGATTATATGTCAGTAGAAATAAGAAATTAGTAAACTGAGGAGGGTTTCTCACACTCATGTGTTAAAGATTGTGATTGACATTAAAACACTGCTTTGGATGACTTTACACTGGGAACTACAAGAGAACCAGCCACTCAAAACAGTAAATTTGTTAAAAAAAAAAAAAAAAAAAGTAAAATTGAGGACATTTTAGGTAGTATCTCTCTGCTTAAGGGTAAGTAGAAGCCCTCAATTGCTAAAAGAAAAACTTAACTTTCTTAAGAAGGAAAATGGGAAACCATCCTATTAGCATACAGTAATATCAATATAAACTTAAGCACATTAACCACTCTGTGATTTCTTGGGGAAACCAGAAACTAGATCTTTTGAGAAGCTCTGTGTTTGGGTATAACCAAAGTCAATTTACCTGAACAACAATTTGCAATATATCGCCAACTGGAAACACAGTTGAATGTTTCTTCTGTCCCTAAAACACTTTAACTTTGTAAACTCAAAAATCATAACCTTTACACATTTCTCATTCTATCTCCTTTTTACATTAATGGTCTTCTCCCTTGAAAACCTTGAATTCCCTATTAGCATTTTAGGCTCAAGCTCAGCAACTATACTCTCTGAAATATTCATTCATTTATTAATGAAGTTTGCTCATATTTTTAAATATCAAGCTTTTAATGTCCCTCTCTGTGGTTTGTTCCTCCTCCCTCAGATCCATGTATGACTCTATCATAAACAGCATCATTTATTTTTAATTGGCATCAAAACTTCAAGGTTCTAATTGGAGGTTTCATTTGGCTTCATTTTGGCTGTTGTGACAGTGTCTGAATTGCTCTGGAAGTAAGAAAATAGCATTATCTAGAAACTTCCATGAGCTATCTTTAGGACTAACCTACTACCCTCTCACAAGAAAGCTTACTCTCTGGATCTCCTGAATTACCTGGAAGGACCCTTTTGGAAGGTGGAAGGGCCTTTCTAATTCATCAGATGTAAGATTGGAGCTTCTCCATAGGCCAGCTTATGAGAGCTGCTCTGAAAAAGATAAAGGCCTTCCTTGGGCAGGGATGTCTAGAGGAGACACAGAGGTCTTCCCTGTTGGGGACACAGGCTGTCACATTACACAGTAGCTGTAAATTCCACTTCTTCCCATTTTCACTCTCTACACTTCTCATCACTATATACTCTGTGTCATATTCTGCATTTCAAAGTGAAAGAAAAAGGGAAGTGAAGGATGATAAAATAGTTCAAAGATTACATAATCAAAGGCGGAACTCAAACCATAAAACAAGTTGCTACAGTAAAACCACCAAACCCCCCATCGGACAAAAACACTACCAAGAGAGGAGAAGTCTTCTAAGTTTGGTTCATTGAAAGGAAAGTATTTTTGGAAGGGAGGCCAGGCCAGAAGGCATCTCACATGAGGGTATCAATGGTCATACACCCATTACTACCCAGAAGAGGCAGAACAGAGCTCCTGCCATCAGCATTCCATAGCATACAAAAGCTCTTTGCCCAGTAGACAAGGCAGATCTTCCTGTCTGTTGTACACACATGGTGTTCTTCCTTTCCCATTTTCCTTCCTTAAATTACTGCTTTGCAGAGACTGGGGCTTTAGTCATCTTCTTTTCCCAGCAATACAATGCTCTGCAATAAATTCTTGTTGAATTAAAAACTTCTAAATTGAGGCGGTGCTATTAATACAGGTCTTTTAATTACAAGTGCACCAATGGGAAGATCTATTTCTATACATACAGACCAGTTCTCCATGACTACTATGAAGGATTTCCTGTGTCAAATTGATCATCAGGATGCCATGTCTTAAGCATAACGTTTTGTATATAGCATTCAAATACCAGTTGTCAATATTTTGAATATTAGTCTTTAAACTTGTATTTTATGGGGTATCTGGGTGGCTCAGTCGATTGAGCGGTCGACTTCGGCTCAGGTCATGATCTCACAGTTCATGGGTTCAAGGCCTGCATCAGGCTCTGTGCTGACAGCTCAGAGCCTGGAGCCTGCTTTAGATTCTGTGTCTCCCTCTTTCTCTGCCCCACCCCTGCTTGTTCTGTCTCTGTCTCTCAAAAAGGAATAAACGTTCAAAAAAAAGTTTAAACTTGTTATATTCTATGCGGTGACATTTAACTGTCACAGCCTTTCTTTTCTTTTTATCCTAATACAAGAAAAAACAAAACAAAATAAAAAACAAGAGACAAGAAGGAATTTAGGCCTCTTCTACACACACACACACAAAATTAAATTAGATACATAGAAATATTAACATGTTTCATATTTGAAAACCCTGGTTATATTTTCTCTTTTTAAGTTTTTTAGTGTTTATTTTTTTGAGAGACAGAAAGATAGAGCGTGAGCAGGGGAGGGACAGAGAGAGAGGGAGACACAGAATCCAAAGCAGGTTCCAGGCTCCGAGCTGTTAGCACAGAGCCCCATGCAGGGCTTGACCCCACGAACCGCGAGATCATGACCTGAGCTGAAGTCAAATGTTTAACTGACTGAGCCAACCGGGTGCCCCAAAAACCCTGGTTATATTTTCTATTCTACCACTGAATGACAGAAAAAGGTTTTCCTTACGGTTTAACCAAACCAGATTGAGAAAAAAATGAACATATCTCCTACAGCATCTTCAGTCAATCATCTTCATGGCCACTGAATTTTCTCTAAATTCATTTCCCCACTCTCAAAACAGAAAGCAAGGGAGTTAGAATTTCTCAGGTCAGAAATATCATACCTTAAGTTCTCTGTTCATCTAGGTTAAGTACAAGAAGAGGAAAATATTTCCACATACAGGCTTCTGTCCCCACTTCCCTTTGCATGTGAAAAAAAAAAAACTATCTGAAAACAGTAGTGATAATAACAACAATCTGGAATTCTGACTTTGTTCACAGCTGTACACACACTATCTCCACCCAACTTCCATCGCAGCCTTATGAGATCAGTATGGTTGTTATGTGCATTTTACAGATAAAGAAACTAAGGCTTAGAGAAGTAACGCAACTTGCTAAAATTTCTTTGGGTAACTTTTTTCTTTCTTACAGGAAAAGGGAAAAGGGGAACTTGTCCAAGGTCTAATACCATAAGAATACCCATAAGGGACTAGAACTCTTTAAAATTTTAAAGAAAATGAGGCTGACGATATAAATTTACATGGAAGCATGGCTGATATCAGATTCCTTTCTCATATCCCAGTTCAAAAGTACTGGCTTGTTTTCTCAAATCCAAACAGAAAGAAATTCCCCATGTGATGGTAAAGGGAGCCCAAGTTTCACTGACTAGCTGTGTGGCCTTAGGCAAGATCCTCAGCCTTCTTAGGATGGACTGAGAAATGGAAATGAGAAAGACTAGCCTCTTGTGGTAGCTGTATGGGTTAAATGAGGTGACCTATGAAACGCCCCTGGTATGTAGTAATCACTCAAGAAAGAAACTTACACTAAGTTCTCACTGGAAGACATAAAGACCCAGGGTTCAGGAACTGGAGTTCAGAAGTTGGTAGACTTGGAGTAAGTGTCTCCATATTCAGAAAATACTGGCCTCTGTCAGCATCAGAAGGGGATCATATGTGGAAGCCACTATCTCCTTCCGCTACCCTGCCCTCAGGAACACTGGCCTCCACCTGGCTCTTAGGACAGGTCACCTGATTCCAAGGAGGTCTTCCTTTCACTCCATTCACAGCCAAAAGGACATCTGTGAAACACAGTTTATTATACAAAGCAAGTTGTATCTGTTGGTGGGAATGCAAACTGGTGCAGCTGATCTGGAAAATGGTGTGGAGGTTCCTCAAAAAATTAAAAATAGAATTACCCTATGACCCAGCAAAAAACTACTAGTAATTTATCCAAAGGATACAGGAGTGCTGATTCAAGGGGGCACGTGCACTGCCATGTTTATAGCAGCGCTATCAACAATAGTCAAATTACGGAAAGAGCCCAAATGTCCATCAATTGATGAATGGATTAAGAAGATGTAACACACACACACACACACACACACACACACACACACACACACACAATGGAATACTACTCAGAGATGAAAAAGAATGAAATCTTGTCATCTTGGCTTTAGGAGTGGAACCAGTGATTCATTTCTTACATATAACACACAGTGCTCATCTCAACAAGTGCCCTACTTAATGCTCATCACCCATTCCCCCCCATCAACCCTCAGTTTGTTCTCTGTATTTAAGAGTCTCTTATGGTTTGCCTCCCTCATAACATACACTGTATGTTATCTAACTTGAGAATAAAAAATAAAATATAAAAAAATAAAGCAAGGTGCATGAAAACTTCAGTGTCAGAATAGTCTATATCCCAAGGCTAGGGTCTAGACCTTCTCCCTTAAAACCTCCTCACCCGAACCACTGCTAAGCTTGAGTTTATAACCACAAAGCAATAAGTAGACATGATAACCCATCTCCCCTTATCTAACTTTATAAAGTAGGCACACGGGGAATGGTTCAGTTTATGTCACTACAAATCCCTTTATTACTGAGGAAAGCCTACAGAATCACTTATGCACATTTTCTAAGCCTATAAAAAAGTTAATCTGCACCTCAACAAGGTTCACTCACATTACCAAGTATTATATATATCTCAGTATCTAACGATTCCTATCTTTAGGGCTTGGTTCTAACATTTCCTCTAAAATATATAGTTTAGTTCTGTACTAGAGTTCTTTCTCGGTGATGAAATCCAATGTCTTTGGAACACATGATTTAATGTTTATTTATTTTTAAGAGAGAGAGAGAGAGACAGACAGAGGATGAGCGGGGGAGGGGCACAGAGAAAGGAAGACACAGAATCTGAAGCAGGCTCCAGGCTCTGAGCTGTCAGCACAGAGCCCAACACGGGGCTTGAATCCAGAAACAGTGACATCATGACCTGAGCCAAAGTTGGACACTTAACCGACTGAGCCACCCAGGTGCCAAGGGACACATGATTTAAAATAATTACTATAAATATTTCCAATTCTTTGATTCACACTGCATAGAGATGTTACAAGAACCCAAACATGAACTTTTTGGATACATCAGCATAAACAAGATCAACAACCAGGAACACCATGAAATCTCTCATTCAGTTTGTATAGTTTCTAACATCAACTCCACAAGGAAGGTAGTTAGGAATGCCATTTGTGATACAACCATACATAAGGGGAAATGGAAAAGACTAAAGGAGGAAAATATCTAACATTTTTAAATGATTATTTTGTGTGGTACAAATATAAGTAATTGCTCCCTCTTTCTGTTTTTGTTATCTTCTATATTTTAAATATTGTCTTAAAGAAAAATCCATATTTCATAAAATCTAAGATACCATCAACTTTTTGTTTGCTGAATTAACTGCCCAAAAGTAGTTATTGTAAAATGTCATCAATTATAAGATACACCCCACTTTTAGAGATGTAAGAAGATATAAATAGGTGCATCTAGAAAATATGAAATACGGTATAAAGTAAACATACTTTTTAAAAGTGGTCTTCTTTATCTTAGATTTGTGTATTTCAATACAGAAAATATACAAATAAAAGCTGAACGTCTATCATTCTTAAACTACATCATGCAATTTAGCAACCAATTAATCACTGTCTTAAAATATACTCCAATGGCAGTAATTTCTCTGACATCGGCCATAGCAACATTTTTCTAGATATGTCTCCTGGGGCAAGGGAAATAAAAGCAACAATAAACTTTTGGGACTATATCAAAATAAAAAGCTTCTGCACAGTGAAGGAAACAACAAAACTAAAAGGCAACCTACTGAATGGAAGAAGATACTTGCAAATGACTTGTCTGATAAAGGGTTAGTATCCAAAATATATAAAGAACTGATACAACTCAACACCAAAAAAATAAATAATCCAATTAAATAAGGCAGAAGATATGAGCAGACACTTCTCCAAAGAAGACATACAAATTGCTAACAGACACATGAGAAGATGCTCAACATCACTCATTATCAGAGAAATGCAAACAAAAACTACAATGAGGTATCACCTCATACCCATCAGAATGGCTAAAATAAAAAACACAAGAAACAAGTGTTAGCAAGGATATGGAGAAAAAGGAACCCTCGTGCACTGTTGGTGGGAATGCAAACTGGTGCAGCCACTCTGGAAAGTAATATAGAGGTTCTTCAAAAAATTAATTTTGTATGATCCAGTAATTGCACTACTGGGTATTTACCCAAAGAATGCCAATTTGAAAGGATATATGCACCCCTATGTTTATTACAGCATTATTTGCAATAGCCGAACTGTGGAAGCAGCCCATGGGTCCATCAATAGATGGATGGATAAAGAAGATGTGGTGTGTGTGTGTGTGTGTGTGTATATACACACAGTCAGAGAAAGACAAATACCGTATGATTTCACTCATATGTGGAATGTAAGAAACAAAACAAACAAGCAAAGGAAAAACAAAAGGAGACAAACCAAGAAACAGACTCTTAACTATAGAGAATGAACTGATGGTTACGGGGG